>NC_085139.1:166575536-166618553 GCF_024139115.2 Armigeres subalbatus
AATCAGTTGGTATCCAATTTCGCTCAAATTCGGGAGGACACTCAGAACATGGACAGAATAGAATGATCGGGTGAGAAAATCGAATTTTTGAACCACCCTAATATATATCTAGATAAAAGTTAAAAAATAAATTACGTTCGAAAAACCTAATTTTCCATATCACCCTAACGATTTTAAAGTAAATCGATTGAACGAGTGATAAACAACTCACGATTACGTCTGTTCAGTAAAGTTGTCACGTTGATAAGCGTGATATTATTAAACATATTATCAACCAATCGGTATATTGAGTGAAGATGCGCTAGAAATATATATGAAGTTATGATTACTATAAACATTTTGTTTTGACGAATCAGTGAATTTTCGGTTTATAACACTTTAGAACTGATGATTTTGATTTCGTGCACAAAAAGCCATTTTTTAAATGATGGAAACCTCAAATTCCCCACAAAATATGCAGAGTAATCCTTAGCCCTTCCTCTGTTCAACCCAGGGAAAAATGGATCCCTTTTCCCATTCAAATACAGTATTTGAAAACAAAGGATTTTTTCAAGGAAAAATATATCTCTGCAATCCAATTAATGAATTTATTGGTTTGTAACCAAAACATGCATTTTTTATGCTCTAAAACTTTGTAGAAGACGTCACTGATGAAAATTAAACTAAAAGTTACAATCAAAATATTGATTTTTAGGGTCACATTAACATAATATTTAAAATTATCATACAAATGATACAAACGACGAACAACAATGGTTTCCTTCAAAGTGCCCTCAAAATTAAATAAGTGAACAACTTTCTAGAACATCGTACAATGCTTAAATTAGAAGTATAGAAGTTAAAATTTTATCTCAAAATGTAGTGGAGCCTTACCCTATTGCAACAAATCAAAATAAAGCTTAAATAATAAGCTTTGACTTTGCTGAAAAAATACTTGATCCAAAATATTATCATTATGCGAAAATAATTTTTTCCTCCCATTTCTACGACGTGGCCCAATGCGGTGGGTGAGATTTTCATTGACACTGTTGTGTTTAGTGAACGTTGCGATTACCTGGTAGGCAACCAGCAGAAAGCCGCAGTATTCTATATCTCGAGATGCAATATATAACAATATGATTCACTCACGAAAATCTGGCGATAACATGTGCGCCACGATATTACACGATACGTTAATTAATACCCAACATATGGCGATCGTTATACGCATTACACTTACGGAGTTGAATTTTTAGTGACCTTTTTCATGAATTAATTTGAGTACTGCAATCGAAAGCTTTCATGTTTCTGTTGATTGCGCTATTCAAATTAATTCAAGAAAAAATTTTACTTAAGTTCTTTTGAAAAGTTGAGAATTCAACATTTGGCAGCAAACTTACTGCTAGGCAATGGTTAAACTCACTGGTATTTTTAACAGCAAGGAAGTGACCCTGATCAATTTACTTATGTTTTTACACTTTTGAATTTAAATGTAAATTAACGAAATCTGTAGAGATTTATAGATTTATGATTTATAGATTTATAGATGCATAAGAGCTATTAAATGAGTTTGCTGAAAAACGATGGAATTCCGATATCAAGACTTAAGATTTTCTAAAACGTAATTTTATCATACTTTTCAAGGATGATATGATCAAAATATTCTACCCATTTGAGATGAGCTATTAGGTGGTTCAAAATTGATTTGATTCACAGTGCTCATCTGATTCTTTACCATGTTCTGAGTTTCCCTGAAATTTGATGCTCATTTGGATTAAAACTGAGTTAATTAGCCGTTTCAAGTTTGGTGCAAATTAGTAAGGGGAAAATTATTTTTCGTTGTACTGTTATATTTTTCAACAAGCGCAGGTTAAAAGAAAACCTATAGTTAAAAGGAATACTCAACAGCTTTCACTCAGTGTAAACCGCATCTCAATTAATCGTTCCAATGATTCAGATAAGACAATGTTTCTACCACGTAAAAACACTTTTTCATCTTGGTAGTTATGCAATTATAAATAATTAGGAGAAATATCAATATATTCAGAGATCAGGGATATAGCTGTTACAATTATTTTAAATTGATATTTTGAAACCATCCCTAGAACGGAATAAACTTGTAAATGTTGCTGGGATATCACCGATGAAGGAAGGCTTTATATTACTATGGTAGATTATTATAATTTAATAATTTTTAATTTATGACACCAGTTAAACTTATTCATTCGCATAACAAGTTTCAATTTTGCATGGAAAGAATTGGGTATATATGTAAAATGATATCGAACCAGGCATAACTCTCATCCAAGCGTTTCAGCCATTTTCAGAGGATTCATACATTTATCGAGTCATCGTTATGCTCTTTGACGCTTGAGCTCAATAAACAAGTTATTTAACTTGCTACTTGGTAATAATCGATTTTCCTTAATTTTTATATGATGATTGGAAGAAAAAACTCATTTAGTAGTGACGTGTAAATAATTGACTGTTTTACAACTAAAGTCTGTTTAAGGAGAAAAAAGTTCTCGGTAGATTTTTTCAAATAGTCACGAAATGAAAGTTAAAGAGTCAAACACAATGGACACTTTGCTCGTTTGCGTTTTCCATGTGTTTGGCCCATAAGTATATTTTCTCAGTGAAAGTATTGCAGATGCTCATTTTTTGTCACACACGCGTTGAATTATCTTGATTTTATAAACAATTATTTTTCAAATTAACTCTGCATGAATCCCTTTTTGAGAATTCCCAAATTATCAATTTGTGAATATGATTTGACAGAGAGAAACGTACTTTCGTGAAACAACTGCCCGATATGAGAGTCTGATATAAATACACAAACATAATTAGTTTGTTTCAATCCTCTATATAAAAATGAGTTTGCTTTTCCTTTGAGGCAATATAACTCACGAACGGGTTACGATTTGGTACGGGTTTCATTAATCGATTTGTCTTGAGGACGCGTTATAAATATCACTAAATTTTGAGGAGAAAGTTGAGAAATGTGAAAAACAATTTGATGCGAGTTGTAAGGAAACCCAATACGACTGCGCTAAAAATGATCTAGAGTGCGGCGCTGAATGAACTCAAGAATTGACAGTAAGAATGCAAAATATACACACTCAGTTTTTCTTGCAGTTCAGAAATCACAGCCGTGCGCCAGCAAAATAAACAACTGATATTCCGGCAAAAATAGCGTTTGTTAGCTGATTTCGCAAATTATTTTGGTTTCCAACAATTTGAGAAATCTCGGGAAAAACATGTTTGTGGGCAGGGCGAAAGCGATTCTCGGTAAAGTTCAACATTTTGCTGAGATCCCGGTATAAAAAATTATGTGTAGTTGACTCGTAAATCTCGATGTTCTATATCTCGAATCTCTCCTATATCGATGGTTTCTGGTCCTTCAATCTACACATTTTGGCTTCTACATCTCGATAACTTCCCTATCTTGAAATCTTCTTCCCGATGTGTTGTAATCGTATTTGTTCTGGATTCACTCTCCTTATGTCGAATGTTAAAATTTTTTACTAGACATATTTGGACGATAAAATACAGACTGAATAGCAATGATATTTGATTTTTGTCGTTTTTAGCACCAGTTGTTTTGGATCTAGACCCATTTAAATTTTCCTTTATTCTCGATCTCCCTATCTCGATGGTCCCTTCAAATGACGAGTGGAGAGCGACTATGGATAATCCGATCAAGGTCAGGACGTTCAACTATTTTTCTTGCGAAAGTATCGAAAAATAATTATTAAATCCCAAAATATCTGATATTGATACGAAATCGAGAAAGCACAATAAAATAGGCGTATTAGTTAGCGAAAATCTCACTGGTAGACTGTTTTTAAAAGCAAGGCGAATTGAACAGCTTAGTTTAATGCAATTTACTTGCCAAGAGTTGAAATGTTCAACTTATGTCCGTTCAAAGTGGGTTGAGCGAAGGTGTTTGGACGGTTTAATCCAAGGACTTGTTCAATTCACTTTCCATGTTCAAAGTAACAAAAACATCAATCCATTATGATAAACGCCATAACAAAACGCATGGATGAGTCATCTTCATGGCTTTCACCTCAAGATATCATTCAATCAATCAGGTGGGCAGCAAAAGTTTTCAATTCATAATAAGTTGCAAGCAGGTGTTGAGTTCCAGTAGGAATTTAGGACACCGAAGAGAAAGAAAATGATGCATTGGAAATATCGATAATATTCAGAAAGAATTAATCAAATTTCTTTGAAGAAAATTATAAAATGACAGTGGAACAATCATTTTAATGTTTGCGGAACGGTTTCACAGATTGAACGATTGAAGCAAAGTGTAGTTTGTCTGCTTTGCACTGCTTCATCGAAATATTTACAGTAGTGTTCATTTAACAAAGTCGATATTCCGGTAATCGATTTATTGAAAAATGAGGACATCCCTACACTGTAAAATGTCATCGAACAACTGTATGACTACTCACCGGAAGATGCAGGAGGGTTTTCCAGACAAGCTAGAAAAAAAATGTTTAGATTCCTCTTGCTCGCTAGATGATGTTGTTATCACCGGCAAATTGTTCGCCATTTTGCTTATATGGAAAACTCGAAGTGAACCATATTGTTAATATAATATATTTGGTTTTTCAATATTACTCACGTTGGGCTCTGACTGCTATCTTACACGCTCCGAGCAGAATTAACTTCACCGTGCTAGCATGACCAGTCCGACTTTGATGATTTTTTCTACGTGTGCTACGTGAGTTCTACCGTGCAGCCCTGGATGTTGCACGGAATCTTGGTTGAGTTTTTTGCCACGGTTTTTTCGCACCGCTATCAGCAAATCCACCAAAACTTGAGTGAGTGTATCGTGAAAATGAAATAGACAGGGAAGAGTGGAAACCTTTGTCTCCCCTTGAGCATATCCAGAGTCGCAACGAGTATTTTGTTAACAATCGTTTGTGACAGAGTCACAAAACTACATTATAAAACCGTCAGTTACGAAGGAAGAAGAAAGAAGAACGGAGGAAGAAGAAAGAAGGAAGAATGAACAAGGAAAAATAAAGAATGAAGAAGAATGCAGAATGCCATACTCTTGACTCTTTCTGCTTCTTCTCAGCAACCGACTTCCATCTCACAAAATTGGAATGAATTCAACATCGTTGTTTGAGTATGTACCTATATATTATTCGAACGAACTCTCAAAATCTATTTCGTTTTGGTTAACGAAAGGAAAATCTATGGTTACCCTATGCCTTTTCCATCAATAATTAAATAATTTGTTGAGTCTATATGTACACTATTCCGCCCATATCAGTATCCGTATCCGAGCTTTAAAGTCGCATTCACTTGAACCATGATCGAATGCCATGAACCACGCACGTCTGCGAAGGGTCCGCATATCATTATCCACTTGATTTGAATAAACAACCTTCTGCATTGGGATGTTCTATTTCATCGTTATCTGGTGCCATAAACCTGTAATCGAACCGGTTCATTGCCTTGAGCAATGTTATTGTTTGCTAACAAAATATTCGGTTACGGTCAGTACCTCTCCATTTGCCTGTTATTGTTTGCTTTCATCTCAGATTTTTATCTAATAAAAGTATTAAGACGACCTTAAGCTGATTTTCCCAACCTTACGGTTTGCTTTCCCCATTCCAATTGAATTGGCACAAAAAAAAAACCTCGTTGGCTACAGAACTCTGCTTAGTGCATGCCAAACGCAAAGCAATGAAACCCAAAATGAAGTCATATTTAATTTGCGAGAGAATGCTAACGGGGGAAATTCGGATCACGAACAAAAGGCAAACTCTTGACATACACAAACAACCTGGCCGGTTCCAATCCCAGTACAAACCCCCTCCCCAAGTCAGAGTCACTGGAGCTTATCTGCTACTAACGGTGGAAACCGGGTCCGAGGGGTGTGGAGGCCATGTGAAATAATCAATTGGTTTGTCTCCTTCTTCGAAACGAGGTATCTTAAATCAATTTCCGTGCCAAGGCGCTCTGAATTCCACAGTTTTGCTTGGAGGGAGAAGAAAGGACAGTCACTGTTACGGACATGTCTTGGGAGTCTTCTTCGGCTGTCATCAGTGGCCGTGCTGGCAACTGTAGGCGACAGATCTTCTGTCTTGGGTTGGCACGTTTGCGATGCCAACGACGTGTTGGTTGGTTGGTGTGGCGTGTTGAATGTGCCCCAGACTGGAACGTTTCCGAACAGAGTTGGTGTAAATAATTGCAGAGTTCGTTATGCAGGGCTAATGCTTCTGACGCCACGGTGGAGTTCAATCGGTGACAGAGATTTTCCCAGGGGGATACACAAATATTTGGGACGATTTCGGATTCATTGAAACAATGAGGAACGTATCAACTTTTAGTTGTGCTAATATTGGATTGATTACGTTGGATTGATGGTATCTCAAGAAGAACTTTTCTGCACGGATTCTAAGGATATGGAGCCTCATGCTAATGTAGGAACAAATTGTTTGCATAGATACTTCGTCTAACACAATTATACATAGACATATTTATCTTACAATGAATTTGAATTGAGAATATGTTTTCTTTCTTTGAAGTATATTCATGAGGCTGGAATCACGATATTAGCTAGCATTGTCACATATTGAGATTTCTCCTGATTTCAGTGCAGGGCTCCGAAGGGCAGATAGGGTTTGAATGTTTCCTTATCCAAATTAGTATTTGGAAACAGATTTCTATGATGATTGGAATGAGAAAGTTTTCATTCCTAATTAAAATTTCCATACCAGAGGCTGCATCCAGAGTGAGATCAAATGTGAACACGTATCGGATGAGTGAGTCCGGAGCAGGATCCGGATAAGTAGATCATTATGATTTTCCAAAAACTTTTTTCAAGTCTCAATGTAATCAACTTCTTTTTCACTACTACCAGCATGTGTATTAGCGTCAAGAAGAATTAATCATTCATGTGATTCACGTTGGTGAGTACATACCATATGATAACAACATAATCCTCACACGTCAACCGACATCTCTGCGTCTCGTAGTCTATATCTCTGGGATTCAAATTTATCTACCAGCAGTAAATGTGAAGCTACCCATTTGTGGAATCAATCCATTACGATTTTGTTTTACCGCATAAAGCTCCTGCAGGAAGTTTCTGTGCAATATTTTCGTCCGGTTAGATAGGGTTGTTCATGGCAGATTTGGTTCAATTATTCGGAGTAAATTCCAAAGTAATTCTTTTCCTCTTCACGAAAATGTTTCCGAAGAACTTGACGATTTAAACATCATTGATTTGAAAAACAAATATATAGAATAGATATAGGATTTTGGGATTTTATGGTTTATAAATTCGAAACCATAAATCTGAATATCCTACAATCCTCAAGTCCTCAATAGCTGAAATTAGGATTTGATGGTTTTTGGAATTTATAGGATTTTTTAATTTAAAGATTTCAGGATCATAGGATTTTAGGATTTAAAGATTTTAGGATTTGAAGATTTTTAATTTAAGAATTTTTGGATAGATTTTTTTTCAGAATTTTAGATTTCTAGGATTTTTGGATCTCAGGATTTGATTTAGGGATTTAAGGATTTTGAGATCCAACAATTTTAGAATTTTTGGTTTTTAGAACATTTGGATTTTAGGATTTCATGGATTTTAGGATTCCCTGATTTTATGATTTAAGGACTATAAGATTTCAGGATTTTAGGATTTCATGCTCAGGATTTCGGAATATGACAATTGATCGGTTTCAATTTATCCTTTGGATTCCAGGATTTGAGGATTTTTGGTTTATATGATTTTAATATTTTTCTTATTTATTTTAATATATTTCAGGGCTTTTAGGATTTTTAGTATTTAATTTTTTAGCATTATCGGTTTTTAGGATTTTGGAATTTTAGAAGTTCATCTTAGGGCTTTTTGTACGAGCTTTTTGAAATCTTTAGGGGTTTAGGAACTTGGACGATTGTATGAAGCAACTATGAGGATTCAGGGACTTAAAATTTTTGGATATCAGGGGAATTGTGGAGATTTAGGATTTCAGGACTTACAGGTTTTCAGTTTTAGATCTTCGGATCGAAAGATTTGAGGATTTTAGGATTTCAAATTTGAAATTTAATGATTTAGGGATTTTTTAAGGGTGAATTATTTTATTACTTGTTGCAGTGACTGTATAGTGATTTTTAGGGTATTATGGGATTTTAGAATTAAAGGATTTTAGAATTTTAGAAATTTAGGATTTTTGTTTTTTAGGATTTTTAAATTTTTGAATTATTTAATTTTTAAATTTTTGGATTCACGGATTTTTGTATTTTTAGTATTTTTTAGGACTTTAGGATTTTAGGAGTTTGGAATTTTTAAATTTTAGGGTTCTTTAATTTTTGTATTTTTAAATTTTTGGATTTTTGGATCTCCAGATTTTTTTTTATTTTAGAATTTTAGGATTTTAAGATTTTAGGATTTAAGGATTTTATTATTTTATGATTTTAGGATTTTAGGATTTTATGATTTTATAATTTTATGATTTTATGATTTTATGATTTTAGGATTTTGGAATTTTGGGATTTTAGGATTAAAGGATTCTAAGATTTTAAAATTCAGGATTTTTAAAATTTTTAGAATTTAAGGATTTTCAAAAATTTGGATTTTTAGATTTTAGAATTTTCGAATCTTAGGTTTTTTTTAAGTTTTCGATTTTAGGATTTCAAGCTTCTAGGATTTAAAGATTCTAGGATTTTAGGATTCAAAGATTTTAGGATTCTAGGATTTTAAGATTTTAGGATTTAAGGATTTTAGGAATTTAGGATTTAAGGATTTTCGGATTTAAGGATTTTGAAATTCTCAAATTACAGTATGTTAGTATTTTAGGATTTCAAAATTTTAGTAAGTAAGGTTTTTGAATTTTTGGATTTTATGATTTTTTAGTATTTTATGATTTAAGGATTTTGTGATTTTAGGATCTTAGAATTTTAGGATTTGATGATTTGAGGATTTGAGAATTTAAGGATTTGAGGATTTAAGAATTTTAGGATTGAAGGATTTTAGTATTTTAGGATTTTAGGATTTTAGGATTTTAGGATTTTAGGATTTTAGGATTTTCGGATTTTTGGATTTTGGGATTTCAGGATTTTATGACTTTTGTATTTCAGGATTTAAGGATTTTAGATTTTTAAATTTTTGGAATTTTAGATTTTTGAATTTTAAAATTTTAAAATTTTTGAATTTTTGGATTTTTGAATCTCTGGGTTTATAAATTTTTGAATTTTTTAACTTTTGGATTAAAAGATTTTAGGATGTTTGGTTTTTTGAAATTTTGGATTTTTTGATCTTAGGATTTTTGGGTTTTTGGATTTTCGGATTTTTGGTTTTTTGGATTTTCGGATTTTTGGTGTTTTGGATCATCGGATTTTTGGTTTAGGTTATTGGTTTTTTTTAGGATTTTTGGTTTTTTTTTGTATTTGATTTTAAGATTTTAAGATTTTAAGATTTAAAGATTTAAAGATTTAAAGATTTAAAGATTTAAAGATTTAAAGATTTAAAGATTTTAAGATTTTAAGATTTTAAGATTTTAGATTTTAAGATTTTAAGTTTGATTTTAAGATTTTAAGATTTTAAGATTTTAAGATTTTTGATTTTAAGATTTTAAGATTTTAAGATTTAAGATTTTAAGATTTTAAGATTTTAAAGATTTTAAGATTTTAAGATTTTAAGATTTAAGATTTTAAGATTTTAAGATTTAAGATTTTAAGATTTTAAGATTTTAAGATTTTAAGATTTTAAGATTTTAAGATTTTAAGATTTTAAGATTTTAAGATTTTAAGATTTTAAGATTTTAAGATTTTAAGATTTTAAGATTTTAAGATTTTAAGATTTTAAGATTTTATTTTTAGGATTTTAAGATTTTAAGATTTTAAGATTTTATGATTTTAAGATTTTAAGATTTTAAGAAGATTTTAAGAAGATTTTAAGATTTTAAGATTTTAAGATTTTAAGATTTTAAGATTTTAAGATTTTAAGATTTTAAGATTTTAAGATTTTAAGATTTTAAGATTCTAAGATTTTAAGATTTTAAGATTTTAAGATTTTTAAGAGATTTTAAGATTTTAAGATTTTAAGATTTTAAGATTTTAAAGATTTTAAGATTTTAAGATTTTAAGATTTTTAAGATTTTAAGATTTTTAAGATTTTAAGATTTTAAGAGATTTTTAAGATTTTAAGATTTTTAAAAGATTTTAAGATTTTAAGATTTAAGATTTTTAAGATTTTAAGATTTTAAGATTTTAAGATTTTAAGATTTTAAGATTTTAAGATTTTAAGATTTTAAGATTTTTAAGATTTTAAGATTTTAAGATTTTAAGATTTTAAGATTTTAAGATTTTTTAAGATTTTAAGATTTTAAGATTTTAAGATTTTAAGATTTTAAGATTTTAAGATTTTAAGATTTTAAGATTTTAAGATTTTAAGATTTTTAAAGATTTTAAGATTTTAAGATTTTAAGATTTTAAGATTTTAAAGATTTTAAGATTTTAAGATTTTAAGATTTTAAGATTTTAAGATTTTAAGATTTTAAGATTTTAAGATTTTAAGATTTTAAGATTTTTAAGATTTTAAGATTTTGAAGATTTTAAGATTTTAAGATTTTAAGATTTTAAGATTTTAAGATTTTAAGATTTTAAGATTTTAAGATTTTAAGATTTTAAGATTTTAAGATTTTAAGATTTTAAGATTTTAAGATTTTAAGATTTTAAGATTTTAAGATTTTAAGATTTTAAGATTTTAAGATTTTAAGATTTTAAGATTTTAAGATTTTAAGATTTTAAGATTTTAAGATTTTTAAGATTTTAAGATTTTAAGATTTTAAGATTTTAAGATTTTAAAGATTTTAAGATTTTAAGATTTTAAGATTTTAAGATTTTAAGATTTTAAGATTTTAAGATTTTAAGATTTTAAGATTTTAAGATTTAAGACTTTTAAGATTTTAAGATTTTTAAGATTTTAAGATTTTAAGATTTTAAGATTTTTAAGATTTTAAGATTTTAAGATTTTTTAAGATTTTAAGATTTTTAAGATTTTGAAGATTTTAAGATTTTAAGATTTTAAGATTTTAAGATTTTAAGATTTATTTTAAGATTTTAAGATTTTAAGATTTTAAGATTTTAAGATTTTAAGATTTTAAGATTTTAAGATTTTAAGATTTTAAGATTTTAAGATTTTAAGATTTTAAGATTTAAGATTTTAAGATTTTAAGATTTTGAAGATTTTAAGATTTTAAGATCTTTTAAGATTTTAAGATTTTAAGATTTTAAGATTTTAAGATTTTTAAGATTTTAAGATTTTAAGATTTTTTAAGATTTTAAGATTTTAAGATTTTAAGATTTTAAGATTTTAAGATCTTTAAGATTTTAAGATTTTAAGATTTTAAGATTTTAAGATTTTAAGATTTTAAGATTTTAAGATTTTTAAGATTTAAGATTTTAAGATTTTAAGATTTTAAGATTTTAAGATTTTAAGATTTTAAGATTTTAAGATTTTAAGATTTTAAGATTTTAAGATTTTAAGATTTTAAGATTTTAAGATTTTAAGATTTTAAGATTTTAAGATTTTTAAGATTTTAAGATTTTAAAGATTTTAAAGATTTTAAGATTTTAAGATTTTAAGATTTTAAGATTTTAAGATTTTAAGATTTTAAGATTTTAAGATTTTAAGATTTTAAGATTTTACAAGATTTTAAGATTTTAAGATTTTAAAGATTTTAAGATTTTAAGATTTTAAGATTTTAAGATTTTTAAGATTTTAAGATTTTAAGATTTTAAGATTTTTAAGATTTTAAGATTTTAAGATTTTAAGATTTTAAGATTTTAAGATTTTAAGATTTTAAGATTTTAAGATTTTAAGATTTTAAGATTTTAAGATTTTAAGATTTTAAGATTTTAAAGATTTTAAGATTTTAAGATTTTAAGATTTTAAGATTTTTAAGATTTTAAGATTTTAAGATTTTAAAGATTTTAAGATTTTAAGATTTTAAGATTTTAAGATTTTAAGATTTTAAGATTTTAAGATTTTAAGATTTTAAAGATTTTAAGATTTTTAAGATTTTAAGATTTTAAGATTTTTAAGATTTTAAGATTTTAAGATTTTGAGATTTTAAGATTTTAAGATTTTAAGATTTTCAGATTTTAAGATTTTAAGATTTTAAGATTTTAAGATTTTAAGATTTTAAGATTTTAAGATTTTAAGATTAAGATTTTTAGATTAAAGATTTTAAGATTTTAAGATTTTAAGATTTTAAGATTTTAAGATTTTAAGATTTTAAGATTTTAAGATTTTAAGATTTTAAGATTTAAGATTTTAAGATTTTAAGATTTTAAGATTTTAAGATTTTAAGATTTTAAGATTTTAAGATTTTAAAGATTTTAAGATTTTAAGATTTTAAGATTTTAAGATTTTAAGATTTTAAGATTTTAAGATTTTAAGATTTTAAGATTTTAAGATTTTAAGATTTTTAAGATTTTAAGATTTTAAGATTTTAAGATTTTAAGATTTTAAGATTTTAAGATTTTTTAAGATTTTAAGATTTTAAGATTTTAAGATTTTAAGATTTTAAGATTTTAAGATTTTAAGATTTTAAGATTTTAAAGATTTTAAGATTTTAAGATTTTTAAAGATTTTAAGATTTTTAAGATTTTAAGATTTTTAAGATTTTAAGATTTTAAGATTTTAAGATTTTAAGATTTTAAGATTTTAAGATTTTAAGATTTTAAGATTTTAAAGATTTTAAGATTTTAAGATTTTAAGATTTTAAGATTTTAAGATTTTAAGATTTTAAGATTTAAGATTTTAAGATTTTAAGATTTTAAGATTTTAAGATTTTAAGAAGATTTTAAGATTTTAATATATTAAGATTTTAAGATTTTAATATTTTAAGATTTTAAGATTTTAAGATTTTAAGATTTTTAAGATTTTTAGATTTCAAGATTTTAAGATTTTAAGATTTTAAGATTTCAAGATTTTAAGATTTTAAGATTTTAAGATTTTAAGATTTTAAGATTTTAAGATTTTAAGATTTTAAGATTTTAAGATTTTAAGATTTTAAGATTTCAAAATTTTAAGATTTTTAAATTTTTAGATTTTTAGATTTTTAGATTTTTAGATTTTTAGATTTTTAGATTTTTAGATTTTAAGATTTTAAAATTTTAAGATTTTAAGATTTTAAGATTTTAAGATTTTAAGATTTTAAGATTTTAAGATTTTAAGATTTTAAGATTTTAAGATTTTAAGATTTTAAGATTTTAAGATTTTAAGATTTTAAGATTTTAAGATTTAAGATTTTAAGATTTTAAGATTTTAAGATTTTAAGATTTTAAGATTTAAGATTTTAAGATTTTTAAGATTTTAAGATTTTAAGATTTTAAGATTTTAAGATTTTAAGATTTTAAGATTTTAAGATTTTAAGATTTTAAGATTTCATTTAAGATTTTAAGATTTTAAGATTTTAAGATTTTAAGATTTTTAAGATTTTAAAGATTTTAAGATTTTAAGATTTTAAGATTTTAAGATTTTAGATTTGATTTTAAGATTTTAAGATTTTAAGATTTTTAAGATTTTAAGATTTTAAGATTTTAAGACGAAGATTTTTAAGATTTTAAGATTTTAAGATTTTAAGATTTTAAGATTTTAAGATTTTAAGATTTTAAGATTTTAAAGATTTAAGATTTTAAGATTTTAAGATTTTAAGATTTTAAGATTTTTAAGATTTTAAGATTTTAAGATTTTAAGATTTTGATTTTAAGAAGATTTTAAGATTTTAAGATTTTAAGATTTTATTTTAAGATTTTTAAGATTTCAAGATTTTAAGATTTTAAGATTTTAAGATTTTAAGATTTTAAGATTTTAAGATTTTAAGATTTTAAGATTTTTTAAGATTTTAAGATTTTAAGATTTTAAGATTTTAAGATTTTAAGATTTTAAGATTTTAAGATTTTAAGATTTTAAGATTTTAAGATTTAAGATTTTAAGATTTTAAGATTTTAAGATTTTAAGATTTTAAGATTTTAAGATTTTAAGATTTTAAGATTTAAGATTTTAAGATTTTAAGATTTTAAAGATTTTAAGATTTTAAGATTTTAAAGATTTTAAGATTTTAAGATTTTAAGATTTTAAGATTTTAAGATTTTAAGATTTTAAGATTTTAAGATTTTAAGATTTTAAGATTTTAAGATTTTAAGATTTTAAAGATTTTAAGATTTTAAGATTTTAAGATTTTAAGATTTTAAGATTTTAAGATTTTAAGATTTTAAGATTTAAGATTTTAAGATTTTAAGATTTTAAGATTTTAAGATTTTAAGATTTTAAGATTTTAAGATTTTAAGATTTTAAGATTTTAAGATTTTAAGATTTTAAGATTTTAAGATTTTAAGATTTTAAGATTTTAAGATTTTAAGATTTTAAGATTTAAGATTTTAAGATTTTAAGATTTTAAGATTTTAAGATTTTAAGATTTTAAGATTTTAAGATTTTAAGATTTTTAAGATTTTAAGATTTTAAGATTTTAAGATTTTAAGATTTTAAGATTTTAAGATTTTTAAGATTTTAAGATTTTAAGATTTTTAAGATTTTAAGATTTTAAGATTTTAAGATTTTAAGATTTTAAGATTTTAAGATTTTAAGATTTTAAGATTTTAAGATTTTAAGATTTTAAGATTTTAAAGATTTTAAGATTTTAAGATTTTAAGATTTTAAGATTTTAAGATTTTAAGATTTTAAGATTTTAAGATTTTAAGATTTTAAGATTTTAAGATTTTAAGATTTTAAGATTTTAAGATTTTAAGATTTTAAAGATTTTAAGATTTTAAGATTTTAAGATTTTAAGATTTTAAAGATTTTAAGATTTTAAGATTTTAAGATTTTAAGATTTTAAGATTTTAAGATTTTAAGATTTTAAGATTTTAAGATTTAAGATTTTAAGATTTTAAGATTTTAAGATTTTAAGATTTTAAGATTTTAAGATTTTTAAGATTTTAAGATTTTAAGATTTTAAGATTTTAAGATTTTAAGATTTTAAGATTTTAAGATTTTAAGATTTTAAGATTTTAAGATTTTAAGATTTTAAGATTTTAAGATTTTAAGATTTTAAGATTTTTAAGATTTTAAGATTTTAAGATTTTAAGATTTTAAAGATTTTAAGATTTTAAGATTTTAAGATTTTAAGATTTTAAGATTTTAAGATTTTAAGATTTTAAGATTTTAAGATTTTAAGATTTTAAGATTTTAAGATTTTAAGATTTTAAGATTTTAAGATTTTAAGATTTCAAGATTTCAAGATTTTAAGATTTTAAGATTTTAAGATTTTAAAGATTTTAAGATTTTAAGATTTTAAGATTTTAAGATTTTAAGATTTTAAGATTAAAGATTTTAAGATTTTAAGATTTTAAGATTTTAAGATTTTAAGATTTTAAGATTTAAAGATTTTAAGATTTTAAGATTTTAAGATTTTAAGATTTTAAGATTTTAAGATTTTAAGATTTTAAGATTTTAAGATTTTAAGATTTTAAGATTTTAAGATTTTAAGATTTCAAGATTTTAAGATTTTAAGATTTTAAGATTTTTAAATTTAAAATTTTAAGATTTTAAGATTTTAAGATTTCAAGGTTTTAAGATTTTAAGATTTTAAGATTTTAAGATTTTAAGATTTTATGATTTTAAAGATTTTAAGATTTTAAGATTTTAAGATTTTAAGATTTTTAAGATTTTAAGATTTTAAGATTTTAAGATTTTAAGATTTTAAGATTTTAAGATTTTAAGATTTTAAGATTTTAAGATTTTAAGATTTTAAAGATTTTAAAGATTTTAAGATTTTAAGATTTTAAGATTTTAAGATTTTAAGATTTTTAAAGATTTTAAGATTTTTAAGATTTTAAGATTTTAAGATTTTGAGATTTTAAGATTTTAAGATTTTAATAATAAAATATATTATAAGAAAAATATATTTTAAGATTTTAAGATTTTAAGATTTTAAGATTTTAAGATTTTAAGATTTTAGGATTTTAAGATTTTAAGATTTTAAGATTTTAAGATTTAAAAATTTTGAGATTTTAAGATTTTAAGATTTTAAGATTTTAAGATTTTAAGATTTTAAGATTTTAAGATTTTAAGATTTTAAGATTTTAAGATTTTAAGATCTTAAGATTTTAAGATTTTGAGATTTTAATAATAAAATATATAATATTTCTTTTTTAGATTTCAAGATTTGAAGATTTTAAGATTTTAGGATTTCAAGATTTTAAGATTTTAAGATTTTAAGATTTTCAGATTTTATGATTTTAAGTTTTAAGATTTTAAGTTTTAAGATTTTAAGATTTTCAGATTTTAAGATTTTAAGATTTTAGGATTTTAAGATTTTAAGATTTTAAGATTTTAAGATTTTAAGATTTTAAGATTTTAAGATTTTAAGATTTTAAGATTTTAAGATTTTAAGATTTTAAGATTTTAAGATTTTAAGATTTTAAGATTTTAAGATTTTAAGATTTTAAGATTTTAAGATTTTAAGATTTTAAGATTTTAAAGATTTTAAGATTTTAAGATTTTAAGATTTTAAGATTTTAAGATTTTTAAGATTTTAAGATTTTAAGATTTTAAGATTTTAAGATTTTAAGATTTTAAGATTTAAGATTTTAAGATTTTAAGATTTTAAGATTTTAAGATTTTAAGATTTTTAAGATTTTAAGATTTTAAGATTTTAAGATTTTAAGATTTTAAGATTTTAAGATTTTAAGATTTTTAAGATTTTAAGATTTTAAGATTTTAAGATTTTAAGATTTTAAGATTTTAAGATTTTAAGATTTTAAGATTTTAAGATTTTAAGATTTTAAGATTTTAAGATTTTAAGATTTTAAGATTTTAAGATTTTAAGATTTTAAGATTTTTAAGATTTTAAGATTTTAAGATTTTAAGATTTTAAGATTTAAGATTTTAAGATTTTAAGATTTTAAGATTTTAAGATTTTAAGATTTTAAGATTTTAAGATTTTAAGATTTTAAGATTTTAAGATTTTAAGATTTTAAGATTTTAAGATTTTAAGATTTTAAGATTTTAAGATTTTAAGATTTTAAGATTTTAAGATTTTAAGATTTTAAGATTTTAAGATTTTAAGATTTTAAAGATTTTAAGATTTTAAGATTTTTAAGATTTTAAGATTTTAAGATTTTAAGATTTTAAGATTTTAAGATTTTAAGATTTTAAGATTTTAAGATTTTAAGATTTTAAGATTTTAAGATTTTAAGATTTAAGATTTTAAGATTTTAAGATTTTAAGATTTTAAGATTTTAAAGATTTTAAGATTTTAAGATTTTAAGATTTTAAGATTTTAAGATTTTAAGATTTTAAGATTTTAAGATTTTAAGATTTTAAGATTTTTTTAAGATTTTAAGATTTTAAGATTTAAGATTTTAAGATTTTTAAGATTTTAAGATTTTGAAGATTTTAAGATTTTAAGATTTTAAAGATTTTAAGATTTTAAGATTTTAAGATTTTAAGATTTTAAGATTTTAAGATTTTAAGATTTTAAGATTTTAAGATTTTAAAGATTTTAAGATTTTAAGATTTTAAGATTTTAAGATTTTAAGATTTTAAGATTTTAAGATTTTAAGATTTTAAGATTTTAAGATTTTAAGATTTTAAGATTTTAAGATTTTAAGATTTTAAGATTTTAAGATTTTAAGATTTTAAGATTTTAAGATTTTAAGATTTTAAGATTTTAAGATTTTAAGATTTTAAGATTTTAAGATTTTAAGATTTTAAGATTTTAAGATTTTAAGATTTTAAGATTTTTAAGATTTTAAGATTTTAAGATTTTTAAGATTTTAAGATTTTAAGATTTTAAGATTTTAAGATTTTAAGATTTTAAGATTTTAAGATTTTAAGATTTTAAGATTTTAAGATTTTAAGATTTTAAGATTTTAAGATTTTAAGATTTTAAGATTTTAAGATTTTAAGATTTTAAGATTTTAAGATTTTAAGATTTTAAGATTTTAAGATTTTAAGATTTTAAGATTTTAAGATTTAAGGATTTTAAGATTTTAAGATTTCAAGATTTTAAGATTTTAAGATTTTAAGATTTTAAGATTTTAAGATTTTTAAGATTTTTAAGATTTTAGGATTTTAAGATTTTAAGATTTTAAGATTTTAAGATTTTACGATTTTAAGATTTTAAGATTTTAAGATTTTAAGATTTTAGGATTTTTAGATTTTAAGATTTTAATATTTTAAGATTTTTAAGATTTTAAGATTTTAAGATTTTAAGATTTTAAGATTTTAAGATTTTAAGATTTTAAGATTTTAAGATTTTAAGATTTTAAGATTTTAAGATTTTAAGATTTTTAAGATTTTAAGATTTTAAGATTTTAAGATTTTTAAGATTTTAAGATTTTAAGATTTTAAGAGATTTTAAGATTTTAAGATTTTAAGATTTTAAGATTTTAAAGATTTTAAGATTTTAAGATTTTAAGATTTTAAGATTTTAAGATTTTAAGATTTTTAAGATTTTAAGATTTTAAGATTTTAAGATTTTAAGATTTTAAGATTTTAAGATTTTAAGATTTTTAAGATTTTAAGATTTTAAGATTTTAGGATTTTAAGATTTAAGATTTTAAGATTTTAAGATTTTAAGATTTTAAGATTTTAAGATTTTAAGATTTTAAGATTTTAAGATTTTAAGATTTTAAGATTTTAAGATTTTAAGATTTTAAGATTTTAAGATTTTAAGATTTTAAGATTTTAAGATTTTTAAGATTTTAAGATTTTAAGATTTTGAGATTTTAAGATTTTAAGATTTGATTTTTAAGATTTTAAGATTTTTAGATTTCAGATTTTTAGATTTTTAGATTTTTAGATTTTTAGATTTTTAAATTTTTAGGATTTTAAGATTTTAAGATTAAGATTTTAAGATTTTAAGATTTTAAGATTTTAAGATTTTAAGATTTTAAGATTTTAAGATTTTAAGATTTTAAGATTTTAAGATTTTAAGATTTTAAGATTTTAAGATTTTAAGATTTTAAGATTTTAAGATTTTAAGATTTTAAGATTGATTTTAAGATTTTAAGATTTTAAGATTTTAAGATTTTAAGATTTTAAGATTTTAAGATTTTAAGATTTTAAGATTTTAAGATTTTAAGATTTTAAGATTTTAAGATTTTAAGATTTTAAGATTTTAAGATTTTAAGATTTTAAGATTTTAAGATTTTAAGATTTTAAGATTTTAAGATTTTTAGATTTTTAGATTTTTAGATTTTTAGATTTTAAGATTTTAGGATCTTATGAGTTTATGATTTTTGGATTCTGGGACTTGAGTATTTTAGGATTTTAGGATTTGAGGATCTTAGGATTTTAAGATTTTAGGATTTTAGGATTTTATGATTTTTGGATTTTGGGATTTTGAGATTTTGAGATTTTAGGATTTTAATGTAAGGTATGTTTAATCGAAAACCTCTTTCTACTATGCATAGCAGAAATCAATCTTTCGTATTCTGCCTTAACCCTGTGAAGCTTTGAGTAAGGTTTAACCTCAAGCCAGGTGGATGTGATCTTAACTTGGCACAAATATTTTTCACTGGTATGCAGAATATTGTAAACCTTTAATTGTTGTTCCAAGATTTTGGTCACACGGAGTTGATGGACCAATGTACCATGCGTCTCCATATGTCTGTATACAATAGAGGTAAAAATCTATGCAGAACGATTGTCGCAAACGTCGGATGCATATCTGTAATAATGCAAGATTTTTTTTGTTGACGTTTAGTTCACAGCCTATCTCTCCTAGCAAAAGGAGTGACGACAGCGACAATCTACCTCTATGGTTTATGGTTCCCTCCACAATCTTATGCAGTACAAAAGGATCTTCTTGCAACACAAAAAATGATTGATTCACATCTAATGAATATTCGTATTTTTGTGTGTGATATTATTCCAAAAAAACTCCATGAACGCTTACTTGTGAAGTTTATCGCCGCGCGGCGCTGTCGTCACAATCGAATAGATCAGTAGACCATAAAGCTTCAACCGACCAGACTTCCAGCAGAAATAAGACCAGCCAATCTGTAAGTAAAAAAAATCGTATAAAAGCGAACGTAATTTGGATTTACACGATCGTAAAATTTCATCGAACCAGATGGGCTATCCCAAACCCAGATTGGTTCTTACGATGCCGATGTCGTTCCATTCCATTGGCCACCAAGACAACAAACAACACCGACTGCCTGGTATAGAGTTTTTCCTTCTCTGCTCCGCCGGTGACTGATTGGAATTCCATAAAAAATCCGTTTTCAGCAATTGTCTTGTTCCTCATTGTTGGTATTCACTTTCCGCTTCATTTCCGATACTGCGCTACGACCTGACTGGAGATAGAAACTGGCACCGGTGGCAAAATAAGTGCAACTCAATAAGTGGAACGGTTTGCAACTCAATCCACGCCGGAACTAGAGCGAGTCCTGAAAGGTCTCATTTGCATCTGGTTAGTGTCTAAAGCAGAACAGTGCTGTGGAAGGGATGAAGTTGTGCAATGAGTCATACCGGAGGGCAAATGGAAATGAGAAATGTGCTGCTTGGGTGAGTGGATCAGTAGTTCGACTACGAATAATGCAATTTTCCACCATTTTGTCTTTTTTCGTTTCATAAAACTATTGCTTGAAAAAACTATCCATGCTGTAGGTAGTCATCGGTTAATCAGTTTTTTTTATCTTATGCCACGAATATTGCAGCATTACCCCTACCATACTTCACAGCGTAGGTGGCTGGAAATGTACACCTTGGGCGAGGCATGTTCTGTCTCTCAAACAGACGGCAAACTTCGTTGGAACTGAAAAGAACAAAGCACAAGTCTTGATATGGCACTGCCCTGAAGTTGCTGTGACATTCCAATTAGGTAAATCATTCGTTAATTGGAGCAATTAAATAAGGTGTCAAAATCAAATCACTGTCATTCTTTTCCGAGACAAAGTGAGCTAAAGTTTTTATTTTTTATAAATCCCGCGAATCGTTATGACAATCGTACTGAAGATGATGGATGTTGGGAAATAAATTGAAAAGTTTCCTTGTGGTTAGTGGAACAGAACAGTCTAAATCACCATTTTGAGGCGCTCACTGAAACGGATGGTTTATTCATGCTGCACGATTGAGATCGAAGTTTTAATGAAATAGCTTACATTTTAATTACGGTTAAGTTTTCTATGATTGCAACATCAAATAATTGGATTATTACACCATTAAAAACCGCCTTGTATGACGAAACGATCGATGTGAGTAAACACATTATTTCATTTATTTGTAAAACTCCACGCATGTCATGTCGTTGATCATCAGAAAACAAACTATTCCAAATGTAATGAACGTTACAACTTATGTGGCACGGATTATGTAAATCGAAGTTTTCCAGACTTGCAGCGAAACCCATACAACTGGAAAGAACGTGGCCGCGAAAACTTCTCCTGTCGAAGCGCAAAACTCGCAAGCATTATTATGCATGTGGGTTGTAACAAAGAGAATCTAATGACGAAACGGGGTCACCACATCCACATCAGTCAGTGACAGCAAAACAATTCCTCTTGAATGTTCAAAAGCATTATTTTAATGGCGAAGCCCGAAAGGAAAGAATTACTTGCAAAAATACGTGACGAAAAATATGAGCTTGTCAGTCCAAGAACCACAAATACGGCTTTGAGTTCCAAATATCGTTCCCCGAGTTAGAAACTTAGTCAGCAACTTTTCGATTCTATCGTTCCGAGAACGAAAAACATAGAACGAAAAATATCTTAGAAGCTGGGAGAACGCTCTTGTCGGACGCTTAAGGAGGCGAACTTGAATGACGGAATGACCGCTGATGTGTGTCAATTTTGTAAGTAAACTGCTGGTCGCTGGGAAAGTGTAGAAAACGACGAAAAATGAGCTGCCATATAGATAGCGCCCACAAGAAGCATCCATTGGCGGAAAAACTAGAGCTCAAGAAGAACCCAACCTAGCATATTTTGGTTTGCGCGACGAGGAAAATGGACCTGATCATGAAAAATTGCTGTCATTAGATATAAATCTTCGCCTGGATGCTGGGGTAAGATAGCGGTGCGCGTGACCGAAAGGAAAACTTTGGATCGATCAATATTAATGCAGCTCAATATATTTCTGGTGCGGATTCCATTTCAGATCAATTTTATGACATAATAGAGCGATGCTGATTGCGGAATTAGGGTCGAGAGCTTTCCAAACTTGAAATCACACTCTGGAGATTCCGTCTAATTTGGTCCGTCGAGTTCATAGCCCAGAATGTGACAATAAGATTAATATCCGTAAATTAAATGTCACATTGCTTTTTCTTGGAGGAATTGAGAGAATATTTTCAGCTCAAAACTCCCGGTTACGTTTTTTTGTTGGAGATATGAATATTCCGGTAAATTTTTCAGCAATTTTGTTGTGCGTTTTAAGAATTTTTTTTTGCAACATAGCACCCCTTTATTTCTGTATAAACATATCTGGGAATAATTCTACATCCCACGCTACCATGGGGAAATAATTTAGAACTGTCATGACTGTCCAACAATGACAAACCTTTGCACGATTCTCCAGAAAGTTCTACGATTTTTATCAAAATTTCAGCCCATTCCGCCCATACCGAACCGAGATATTGAATTAATGCGCGTTATTGACAATTTTTGTCCCATTGTGCAATTAGAAACTCTGAAATCTCGCATTTTAGTACATTTAATGTAGTGTTGGGAATTTGTTTATTCGTGTTCGAAATTAATAGTTAATAATTTTTTTTTTATTCATTTCTTTATTTGGTAGGCACTCTGTGTTTCTTAACCGCTACTGTGCCGTCATCTACTGTGGTATTCTGCTGTACAGAATCCACACAGAATCTATTTTTAGATATTCGTTGTTGTTATCATTGCCGGGTCCATCTCATTGTGAGTCCATTGTGTCCTTTTTGTCCGTATCGTGTATCCAATTGCTCGTTGCATTGTTCGGTTGCCGCTTATCCGGGTACGTTGGAGGTATGCCTCCGAGAAGAACAATTTGTCAGTCGTCATCGGGCAGCCGTGCCGGTGAGACGCGCACCCCAAAACGCCACCGTTTGGGCTGCACCTCAGGCGACTGACAAGGGTTTGGTGGAGGGGCTGGGAATCGAACCCATGACTTACTTACTTTTACTTATGGATCCTGTACACCTCCGGTGGTGCAAAGGGCCGACTTGAAAGATCTCCATCCTGAGCGATGCCCGGCTATCGCTTTAACCTGTTGCCAGGTTAGATTTCGGTCGACTTCTTTTATTTCTTTATTGAGGCTTCGCCGCCATGGAGCCTCTGGGTCTGTCTCTGCTGCGATGTCCCGCTGGGTTCCAGTCTAATGCTTGCTTACAGATTTCCTGTTTCCTCCCCTACGTAGAGTGTGGCCGACCCAGCCCCACTTCCGATCCCGAATTTCTGTTGTTATCGGCCTCTGGTGACAACGACGATGGAGCTCGTTGTTTGAGATCCAGTTGTGAGGCCACCAGGCCCGAATTATATACCGCAGACATCTGTTAATGAACACCTGCAGCCGTTGAGTGTTCTCCACTGATACACACCATGTTTCGCTAGCGTATAACAGCACAGATTTCACGTTAGAGTTGAAAATTCGTATTTTGGTGCGTTCACTTATCTGCCTGTTTTTCCAGATATTTCTAAACTCGCAAAGGCAGCCATTGCTTTCTTTGATCCGTGCGCCTATGTCGATCTTGGTACCGCCGTCTGACGCCATTTGGCTACCAAGATATTGGAAGCTTTCAACATTCTCCACTGGTTGCCCGGCTACTGTGAAACTGGAAGGAGTCACCGTGTTTACATCCAACGATTTGGTTTTGTTGACGTTGATGACTAAACCTGCCGAGGAGGAGCGATCGGCAAGGTCGTTGAGCTTACTCTGCAAATCATAGCTCCTTTGCGCGAAGTAGTGAAACGTCATCCGCCAATTCGAAGTCGTTTAGGTGCTCCATGGTTATAGGCTGCCATAACAGCCCGCGGTTTGGTTCACGGTCAATCGCATCTACCAGAATCTCATCGATTACGATGAGGAACAGTAACGGTGATAGAATACATCCTTGCCTCACACCAGCTACGACCCGGATAGGGTCGGACAGGACCCCATTGTGCAGCACTCTACACGAAAAGGCCTCGTACTGTGCTTCGATGAGGCCGATGATTTTCTCAGGAACCCCTTGCGTCTCAGGGCGCCCCACATATTCTCGTGATTGAGACGGTCGAAAGCTTTTCGTAGTCAATGAATACCAAGTAAAGGGACTCTTGGAATTCGTTGACCTGCTCCAAATGATGCGGAGCGTGACAATATGGTCCACACAGGATCTTCCGGCACGGAATCCGGCTTGCTGCCGCCGGAGAGTCGCATCGATCTTCTCCTGAATCCGGGCTAGGATAATTTTGCACAGAACTTTGAGAACGGTACACAGCAACATAATGCCTCGCCAGTTATCGCATACAGTCAGGTCACCCTTTTGGGCACCTTTACTAAGATACCTTGCATCCAGTCGACCGGGAAAGTTGCGGTGTCCCAGATATTATGAAATAAACGATGCAGTAGTTGAGCGGATGTCATGGGGTCAGCTTTGAGCATCTCGGCTGATATGCGGTCGACCCTGGGGCTTTATTCGATTTCATGCTTTGGATGGCTGTTTGAATCTCTAGCAGTGATGGAGCTTCGGTATTGACACGTGTTATACGTCGGATCCTAGGCAGATCATGCCGAGGTGGTGATGGCCTGGTTGGCACTTGAAAAAGTTGTTCGAAGTGCTCGAACCAGCGTTTCAGCTGGTCAGTTGGGTCGGTCAATAACTGATCATTCGCGTCTTTCACAGGCATCGTTGCATTCATCTTCGCCCCGCTTAAGCGTCGTGAGATATCGTAGAGGAGGCGAATGTCCCCGGTTGCGGCGGCTCTCTCTCCTTCGTCGGCCAGAGAGTCTGCCCACGCTCGCTTGTCCCGTCGACATGAGCGTTTTACTTCCTTCTCAAGAGCCGTGTATCGTTGACGGGCTAAGACTTTGGCTCCTCTGGTTTTCGATCGCTCTATCGCGGCTTTGGCTTCTCTTCGCTCCTCTATCTTCCTCCAGGTCTCATCGGTGATCCATTGTTTTCTCTGGGTGCGTAGTTCGCCCAGATTGTTCTCGCTGGTGGCGATGAAGGCATTCTTGACGGCGGTCCATTGGTCTTCCACGCTGCCACCTTCCGGAATATCTGCAGCACGCGTCTCCAGTTCTTCAACGAAGGACCGTTTCACCGTGGCATCTTCCAGTCGGCGTGTGTTGAATCGTCGTCCAACTCTTTCCTCCTGCCGACGAATCCGCGCAATGCGCAGGCGTATTTCGCCGATGAGGAGGTGATGATCAGACGCGATATCGGCACTACGTTTATTCCGTACATCAAGAAGGCTCCGTTTCCATTTTCGGCTGATGCAGATGTGGTCGATTTGATTTTCTGTAAAGCCGTCACGGGAGACCCACGTGACCTTGTGAACCGGTCGATGAGGGAAGAGCGATCCCCCGATCACCATGTCGTTATTACCACAAAATTCTGCGAACAGCTCTCCGTTTTCGCTCATTTCTCCGAGACCATGGCGTCCCATAATGCGCTCATGGTTCGAGTTGTCGGATCCGATCTTCGCATTGAAGCCGCCCAAACAGATCTTGATATCACCCAAATATCTACGACGGCATTGAGTTGACTGTAGAAGTTCTCTTTGTCTTGCAGATCGGCAGCACCGGTTGGCGCATAACATTGGATTATAGTAAGGTTTCGGACCCGTGTTTGAAATCTAGCAACGATTATCCTTTCACTTTTCGGTTCCCACTTCATAAGCGCAGAGTGTGCCTGGGCGCTTAGTAGAAAGTCAACTCCGCGATGCCGGGGAGCGTGTTCACCTCGTAAAGTAGAGTAAAGCCGAACTTGTCCTGACTTCGTTCTGTGTTCTCCAAAGTTTTGCCAACTTCACCCAGACACCCAGGATCTCAAGCTTCATGCGGCGTGCCTAATTGGCACGGTAAGGTAAACGTTCCATGTTCCTATTCGTGTTCGTTGTTTCGCGCTAAAAGTCATTGCCATAAAATCAGTCCGTATTCTTTCAATATCGGATTCTCGAACAAAATTGATGTTTCGGGAACAGTAGGTTGTTGGCCCAAGGTTCCTATCCACCGGGATGGGGCTGCCATCTTAGGTATAGCTTCCGGGAATAGCATTTCATACTCAGCCGCTGGATGCCAGAACAGACGCTGTTGGAGCCGCACCTCCTTGGTGGACAGACGCTCGATCAGTCGGGTCAAATTGTTTAAAGTCCCACCCAACACCAGGACTAGGCTAGTGTGCGCTTTGAGCGGCACACGGTCGCTTTGATAGGGCATGGTTGGGAACACATGCAGCTTTTAATAGAAGTTCAGCAGAGCCCACCGTCGAACCCCACCACATCCTGGGCAGACCCCACAGTACGCACCTCTCACTCTAGCTGATTCAGAAGGACGACAGTGCCTATTCTGCTCTACTCGTTAAGTACACAACCTGGCGGTAGCTGGCGGTCTTTTGTCATCGGTCGACCCGTGGAAGCGTGAGATTGGAACTTGTGAGGACCAGAGCTATGTTAGGCGCCCCTTCCCGGATGTCAACTCACCATTTCGCAGCCCATGACCCATGACCGTCCGCTTATAAGGCGAACGTGTAGCCAACTACGCTACGGGACCCCCCAATAGTTAATAATTCGTGTTCAAAATTTTCAATATGAACGTTTGGCATTTGAGACAAAGTTTGGCAGACAAAAATATTCATAATAGATAGTTACAATACAATTAATAGAATATAATTATCAAGCACTTATACAAGTTTTATCACGGTGTACCTGTGACCTTTATTAACAAAAAAAAATATCTAGGGAAAAATCTAGGGAATCAAAAGTTATAACGTTTGCATAAAAAAAATTAAAACAGATAATTGCTTTTGATAAATTTCCCATGGTCATGTTTGCCAGGTAATTTTTCACTGTTTAGCCGGTTGCACCTAGGGTGACAATATACAGAAAACGTATCTGCCGAGTAAAAAGTAGGCAAGAATACTAAATTTAACGTATAATATCATTCACATTCATTGTTCATTTGCTAAAATTCTCCAATTTATCCATTGCAAAACCTTCTATTCTTCCGGGTTTTTTTTTTATAACTAGCAAACCCGACGAACTTCGTTTCGTCTAAAATTGATTTATTCTCTGATTAGTTCCCGAATCATGAAGAAATTGATATTTAATTTGTATGGGAGCCCCTCTTTTCAGACCATCTTAAGAACCTTCCCCGGCCCAAATACCTATGCATACAAATTTGCTCGCCGATCGGTTCAGTAGTTTCCAAGTCCATAAGGGTCATACAGACAAAAACTCATTTTTATGTAGCGTAAATCCACACCTTTTTAAAAATCGATATTTCTTCAAAACAAACCGTTAAATTGAAACTCTAATCATCCTTTTTGATAGTTCAGGGATCCAACTACATAGTGTCTTTTCTGTCTGTCTGAACCTTATAGACTCCGAAACTACTGAACCGATCGGCGTGAAAATTTGTATGCAGAGGTTTTTGGGGCTGGGGAAGGTTCTTAAGATGGTTCAAGACCCCTTCCAACTTTGGAAAGGAGGGCTCCCATACAAATGAAACATGAATTTCATCATAACTCGAGAAATAATCAGAGAATAAATCAATTTAGGCGAAATGAAGTTCGCCGGGTCTGCTAGTAACAAAATAAAAGCCAAATCTGGGTGAGATGTCACACCTCAGGGGGAGATGCCGCACTTGGGAAATGTTGGAGAAATGGAATTATGATTTTTTTTGCATTTATATTTGTATTTCAACCCAAAAACAAGCAAAATCTTCGCGTGAACAAGTTTTTTTTATTTATACTGTGTAACAATACACATTCGAGGATATTAGTCATGATTAGCCTTTTATTTTATTGTTTCTCTCCCACAATCAATTACATAAATCGTCAAAAATTGCACATATTGTCTTTTTCTATATCCAAGACGTTTTTATAACTTGTCTAACATTAAAAGATGGCCTTATATTCTTCGAAGCAATGTTCTTCCATTCCTGGTTTGCTTTCGTAGTGTGTCTGCTCTTTTATTTCATAACATGTACCCATATTGATAACAATCGACAACGAAGGATTGTGGCGCAAATTAATTTGCGTCTCATTATTGTGATGTGATGGTAGCAATAAAAAAAACGACAGAGATTAAGTCGAAGTGGTTCCTTGTGCAAATATAATTAATTTTGAAGCATGTTATTAATAAAGGAACACATATCCTAGGACGGCTGGATTTTCTGAGCAAGATTTTCCTCATAATCCCTTGCAATATCTTGGTCTTCGTATTTCACATGTTTTCCCCACTTAAAAATAATATCTCATTTAAGTGCTGATAGTAGGTAGGTGCGGCATATCACCCTGATTTTTTCGCGACATCTATACCGATTGTAAGGGATAGACGCCACATCAGGGGACAGCAGGGACTATGTCCAAGGGCTTAACGACCCCTTCCCACAGCCTCTGCGAGTTAGGGGACCTGTCTAGAACATGGTAGGGCTTGGCAGCGGGCTCTGTCAAACCTCTTCAAAAAGCTGCATGTATTCGCAAGCAGGCCCTATCAAAGCGACCGTGTGCCGCTCAAAGCGCACAGGAGCCCAAGCGCACAGAAGCCAATTGGCACATTAGGATCAATGCCAGCAAGATCCTGATTATGGCATTCCGGTCGCTTCTTAATGGACCTTGTCTTGGATATCGTAATATTGTGAAAGCGAGGGCTGGCAGTCTGACATTCTGCTCTCTTAGTAGAGCCGGGTGACACTGACTCGAAACGGCGAGTGGGCTAACGGCTACGCTGTCCCTTCCGTGGCGGGCCTTGTAGCACGCTGTCCAATATTGCCACCAAGCTTTGCCTGCTAGGTGTAGGCTCAGATGTCCTTTTCTGACTTGCGCTGATCTGGTTCTGAACATGTAAGTGTCAACCCTTGCATGGCCTCCCTGCACTCCAGTAGGATTCGACGGCAGCCACAATAGGGGCCCATTTACAATGAGTGCAGCAAAACCAAATAATTCTTTTGACGATGCGTTATGCATGGAGGTGGTAGACCCCTTTGCCATGATGGGTTTGGTGAGGTCTCCTCCCAGGGAGGCGGAAAGTGGAGTGACGGAGGCTGCAACTAGCATCACCGGAGTCTCCCCAGCAGTGACAGGGTATAGCCCGCTCGGCGGGTCACTACCCGCGATGCGGGTGGTCGCCGAGCAACTCACGAACGCAAGGCAGAACATCAGTAAGGAACTGAAACAGAACCTTCGGATGCACCACCAGGCTATTCGAGTCGCAAGACAAGAACAGGATGCGTTTATCAGGCGGGTGGTGGGAAGAGAGAAGGCCGACATATGTGCTCAAACCGATGCCTTCTCCTTCCTTGGAGGAGCGACCATGGCCCAAGAGGCGATTGATTTCGCCTTGACGGCCAATGAAAAAAAGACTGCGCCTAACCCGAAACGGCTCAGGCAGCAATCCGGCGTTGGCGCTCAGACCAAAGCCAAACGACGTGCGACCATAAAGGCCAAACGTCGTCTGGACGGAGCAGATCGGGGTGCAGAGGATCCCAAAAGGCATCGACCCGAGAAGGTGACTTCTCTGCACAAAAAGGCGAAAGGTGCTAACCAGGCTGTGAAGTCCATACACAATTTCCCGTGAAGTGATATTTAGAAAAAATAGAACCTTCACTGTTGACGGTTGACAACGATCTCCTTTATTGAAACTTTTTTTGAAACAAGTAAACTACTGGAGACACTTGAAGCATTTTGATTTGAGGAGAAAACGGCGATCACTAATCAGTGATCGATATCGTAAGAGTAGGAAAGAGACAAATAGCTATGGCATATTGAATGGGTTCTGAAATAGTAGAAAGGCACCACATCTGGCTTGGTGACAATAATTTACAACATGACACGTTCTGGTCGGAATTGCTGTAACAGCTTTTTAAGTCATCGAACTGCTTATGCACTCGTTGCGTAAGCAGTTGGATGATTCTGGGAAGAAAGGAATTTTATATTCAAGAGAACCACTAGGGTGGTCTACTTTGAATTGGATATCCTGATGAACGTTATTTTAGAAATAGTTTGTAACATGTGTTGTGCACATGCCGAGCCGCAAGAGGGTATCTGCCAGCCTGTGCCATCGGCACAAGGGACCGAAAATCTCCGACAGCTGGTCAATAGGGCAAAGCGGAAGTCGAACTCATCTCGACCCGCAAAGAAAGCTAAGGACAGACGCGAGGCCTTGTTGGTGAAAACTGATAAGGCAAAGTACGCTGAAGCATAGCATAGCAAATGTGATTGTACAAATCGTGGGTGGCTATACAATGCTCAATTGAGCAATCTACTGTATATTGTCGCAAATTGGTACTTGGGATTAGTACCTTTTTTTAGTAGTGGGACTGACTACAGGAAGCTAGCCCAAGAGGTCTTGGGTGACGACGCCGAGGTGAGGTCGTTGGGGGCGGAATTGACCCTCCAGTGCAAGCAACTGGACGAGGTCACGAACGCGGACGACGTCGTCTCTGTCTTCAGATACCAGTGTGGTACAGAGGTCGAGAAGTACTCGCTCATTCTCGCTCACACAGGCACCCGTCCCATGCGAGTCTTACTTGGGTGCTCACTCTATCGCACCCTCTAACACACCCTTCATGCTCTGTTGCACCTCTTTCATGCCATGTGGGTCTGACTTGTGTGCCCACCCTTCTCATGCCATGTGGGTCTGACTTGTATGCCCACCTCTCTCATACCGTGTGAGTCTGACTTGTATGCTTACCCAAACACTTGATTCACGCTCATGCACTCCATGCTTGCACTCACGCTAACGCTCCTATGAGTCTGACTTGTGTGCTCACCTCTATCATGCCATGTGGGTCTGACTTGTGTGCCCACCCTTCTCATGCCATGTGGGTCTGACTTGTATGTCCACCTTTATCATACCATGTGAGTCTGCTCACCTCTTTCATTCAGTTCGCGCTGACACATACTACTCTAGTAATTCAACCTAACTCTCGCTCTGGCATCCCTTGTGGGACATTTTACTTAGGTTCCCACTTCTGACATACCATGTGAGTCTGACTCACCTCGTTCATACCACATGAGACTAGCTCAACTCAAACATACTGTGTGAGACTGATTTGTGTGCTCATTCCTTTCGTACCGTGTGAGACTGACGTGGATGCTCACCCACACTCTTCTGCCACGCCGCGAGGTATCAGTAGTCATTGGCGAGCATGTGGCTGTCAAAACAAACCCCAATCCATTTCATACAAACCACTTCTCAATATAACTAGTATAAGAGCATTAAAATCATCAAAATTTTCAACGTCTGTTGTCTGTGATTTTTTCCATCAAATGCTGTGTCTGGTTGTCTAAAGTTGTCACTGGTTTTGTTTTCTGCTTCTGATAGAAAAAAAGAATTGAAGTGTCAAATATTTTATTTTTTGTGAGAATTTCTCCGCGTGCTGCGTCTGGTTGGTTAGTCACCGGACAGACAAACAGGCCTATTATATTTATGATAATGATGAAGATTCGGTCTCGAAGGAGTTAGCGTGTCATGTGAATTAAAGCTATCGTTTAGCCTGATGGAGAATTATTGAATCACCAAAACGCTTAACCTGTTACGCCTTGATCGACTCGATATCAAGAAGCGGATATACTCGAGAGGCTAACAAGTTAGGCTCTCATTCTGCAGGCCAAAGTTCGATTCCCATGCTCTGCTCCCATTTTTTTTGTTTTCCAATAAAAATAAGAACTGTAAAATTCCAGCACGCGTAAATTTAAAACAACATATAATTTTATGTTGTCACGGAGCAGATTTGTTACATCTACTTGAACGGAAACTTACAGGTTTTGTTCGTACTGTGTACAATTAGTTTTTTTTTAAATAATTTTATTTGCTAATTATCTAATACATGCATTCATCTCTTAGACTAGGTGTTCCGAGTTTCCTTAACACTATCATCCTTGTTTGCTATGATACTTATTTAATTATTATTAACACATTACAATTGCCTCTGACAGTTTTTCAGGCAGGCAGGATTTTTCCACTGGTTCAATTGAACCATGTAGGAATTACAATGTTTTAAACTTAAACTAAACTTATCCTAATTTATATTAATGGTATACAAGGAGCTAATGGTTGCAAAAGAAGATTGCAACGATTTTTGTCTAAAATTGAAAATTATTTTATTAGACTTTTGTTGAAATGTCTCAATATTAGAAATTCTATGAAGTTCATTGGTACTATACCACGGAGACAAAAAATTCAAAATTTTGTTTTGAATACTTTGAAGTGCCTTCTTTCTGGTGTTGCAGCAACTAGTTGGCACAGCATACAACATGGCTGGTCTAAAAATTTGTTTGTAAATCAAAAGTTAGTTCTTAAGACAAAGTTTTGATTTTCTGTTTATAAGTGGATATAGACACTTAATATATTTGTTACATTTGGCTTGGATGCCTTCAATGTGATTTTTAAAAGTTAATTTTTGATCTAGCAGTAGTCCTAAATATTTAGCTTCGCTAGACCAAAAATTTTTGCAAGTGTTTCCACTTATATCCAAACTTTTTTACAATCTACTACAAATGACTCGAAGGCTTCGCCCTTAGGCGAAAAGGCCCGTGTCATCAGCAATAGACCTCTTCATGTTTTCAAAAAGTATTAAAAACTCAACCGATCAGCTCAGGAATCACAATGCTTATGCCAAAATAAGCCTCCTGTCAAATTTTCAGCTAAATCGGATAAAATTTCGAGGTGGCTCAAGTCGATTAAGAGTTTTCGCGCTATTTTCAACTTTGAAAAAAAAAATCCATTTAATGGAAGCTTGTGATGTGCTCTACAAGTCTTGTGAACAAAGCGATTAGTTCCGTTCACGTTTTGACCATGTTAAATTGATTTTCAAGCTTTTTAGTGCATAAAAGCACAGTATCCTCTAGAAGTCGTTGATCTACAAAATTCTTGAATTTACTACAAATCATTGCTATTACAATAAATCAACATTACAATATGTTACTCTTCTTTCTCTGGACATTTGAATAATATAATTGCCAATTTACGATTTACCGTTAAATTCTTAAAAATCAGAAACTGGACATTTGTCATAAATTTACACGTTAAGATTTTTTCAAACAAGTTGTTCGACTATAATAGTTTGAATTGAAACAAGTAGAAGCTGAAAATTGTTTTTTCGGGAACACCCTATCTAAATTTAGTAATTTTGTCATAAAACATTACCTGTATGAGATAAAATTAATGTTATTTCAGCAAAAATGCTTAGAACCTCCTAATTTGAAAGATTAAAAAAATACATTTTTCAAAATTTGTCACAAAAGGGCCACCCTAATGACAACTTACACCAAAAATAGATCTTTTCTTGTAGATAATTTCGTCTGAATACGTAAAAACTCTAGCACTGATGGTTTTCGAGTTATCGAATTATGTCGTGAAATTTGATGAATCGGACCATTGTGCACCGTCGCCAACGACGATTTTCAGACCGGCACACACCTCTACTGCCGTTCAACGCATAATTGTCCCATGTACATAGGAAATCTTACGAAACATGGGACAAATATCCGTATGACGGTAGTCTAGAACAATTGTGATTTAATTATTCGCTCAGAACAACAGGATACCACTTTGTGTAAGAACGCTGCCTACTAGAACAATAGCGTGCATGCGACAATGGGTGGAACCGATTTCACGGATTTTACGGAATCGGCCATATCTCAGGTTTTTGTTGTCCGATCTGTGACATCAATATATCAATCAACTCAGGAAGAGCTTTAGTTTATGTAAACAATATAAAAAGAGTGAACATTTCACCAAAGCAAAAACTACAAGCGCTCAAAAAATAGCATTTTTGACATGCCTTCAAATAATTATTTTCGAGTCGAGTCGGAGTCGAAATTCAGCTTTGCAAAGCACAGAATCCAAATTTCATTGGAAATACGTACTTTTGTGATTGAAATTCCGTTTTTCACAACAAATGAACGTGCCAAATGAAATCCAGCAACCCACATGCATTCTCCAAGCCCCGTTCTACAAAATTCAAACTTTATTCTAAAAGTGAGGAGCCGACATCCAGCTTTGCAGAGTAGAGAATCCAAATTTCTATGAAAAGACATACTTTTGTGAACAAAATTCCGTTTTTCACAACAAATGAACGTGCCAAATGAAATCCAACAACCCACATGCATTCTACAAGGCCCATTCTACAAAATTCAAACTTTATTCTTAAAATGAGGAGCCGAAATTCAGCTTTGCAAAGCACAGAATCCAAATTTCAATGGAAATACGTACTTTTGTGAATGAAATTCCGTTTTTCACAACAAATAAACGTGCCAAATGAAATCCACCAACCCACATGTATTCTACAAGGCCCATTCTACAAAATTCAAACTTAAGTCTTAAAATGAGGAGCCAAAATTCGGCTTTGCAGAGGAGAGGAACCAAATTTCATTGGAAATACGTATTTTTGTGAATGAAATTCCGTTTTTCACAACAAATGGACGTGCCAATTAAAATCCAGCAACCCACATGCATGCTACAAGGCCTATTCTACAAAATTCAAACTTTATTCTGAAAGTAAGGAGCCGAAATTCCGTTTTGCAGAGGAGAGAAGCCAAATTTCTATGAAAATACGTACTTTTGTGAATTAAAATGCGTTTTTCTCAAAAACAGCAGCAGGGACTTTGTCCAAGGGCTTGACGATCCCTCCCCAGGCCATCTGCGAGTAGTGGCGCCTGCCTAGGATGTGGTGGGGTTTGACAGTGGGCCCTGTTAAACCTCTATAAAAAGCTGCATGTATCCGCAAGTAGGCTCCGCCAAAGCGACCGTGTGCCGCTCAAAGCGCACAAGCCCAAGTCCTGGTGTTAGGTGGGACGCTAAACAGCCCTGACACGACGGCCCTCCGGCGAGACAGGGGGTTTGCGCAGGCCCAATAAGCCGCCTGGAAAACCAATAATTACGAACAATATAAGAGATAATGCGACTCGATATAATCGGCAAAGACCTAGGCGACGAATAAAGGATCACGATTGGAAGCTTGGAACATGGAACTGCAAGTCGCTAGGTTTCGCAGGTTGCGACAGGATGATCTACGATGAATTACATCCCCGCAACTTCGACGTCGTGGCGCTGCAGGAGATTTGCTGGACAGGACAGAAAGTGTGGAAAAGCGGGCATCGGGCGGCTACCTTCTACCAAAGCTGTGGCACCACCAACGAGCTGGGAACCGGCTTCATAGTGCTGGGAAAGATGCGCCAACGCGTGATTGGGTGGCAGCCAATCAACGCAAGGATGTGCAAGCTGAGGATTAAAGGCCGTTTCTTCAACTATAGCATCATCAACGTGCACTGCCCACACGAAGGGAGACCCGACGACGAGAAAGAATCGTTCTACGCACAGCTGGAGCAGACATACGATGTATGCCCACTGCGGGACGTCAAAATCGTCATCGGTGACATGAACGCGCAGGTAGGAAGGGAGGAAATGTATAGACCGGTCATCGGACCGGATAGTCTGCACACCGTATCGAATGACAACGGCCAACGATGCATAAACTTCGCAGCCTCCCGCGGAATGGTAGTCCGAAGCACCTTCTTTCCCCGCAAAAATATCCACAAGGCCACATGGAGATCACCTAACCAAGAAACGGAAAACCAAATCGACCACGTTCTAATCGACGGTAAATTCTTCTCCGACATCACGAACGTCCGCACTTACCGCAGTGCAAATATTGAATCCGACCACTACCTCGTTGCAGTTTGCCTGCGCTCAAAACTCTCGACGGTGTACAACACGCGTCGAAGTCGGACGGGCGGCTACAAGACGGTAGGCTAGCCCAAGAATACGCGCAGCAGCTGGAAGTGGCACTCCCAACGGAAGAGCAGCTAGGCGCAGCGTCTCTTGAAGATGGCTGGAGAGATATTCGATCCGCCATTGGTAGCACCGCAACCGCTGCACTTGGCACGGTGCCCCGGATCGGAGAAACGACTGGTATGACGGCGAATGTGAGCAGTTAGTAGAAGAGAAGAATGCAGCATGGGCGAGATTGCTGCAACACCGCACGAGGGCGAATGAGGCTATATCGTACAGGCGCGGAACAGACAAAACTCGATTTTCCGGAGGAAAAAGCGTCAGCAGGAAGATCGAGACCGTGAAGAGACGGAGCAACTGTACCGCACTAATAACACACGAAAGTTCTATGAGAAGTTGAACCGTTCACGTAAGGGCCACGTGCCACAGCCTGATATGTGCAAGGACATAAACGGGAACCTTCTTACGAACGAGCGTGAGGTGATCCAAAGGTGGCAGCAGCACTACGAAGAGCACCTGAATGGCGATGTGGCAGACGAAGATGGCGGTATGGTGATGGACCTAGGGGAACGCGCGCAGGACATAATTCTACCGGATCTCCAGGAAATCCAGGAGGAGATTGGCCGGCTGAAGAACAACAAAGCCCCTGGGGTTGACCAACTACCAGGAGAGCTATTTAAACACGGTGGTGAGGCACTGGCTAGAGCGCTGCACTGGGTCATTACCAAGATTTGGGAGGAGGAAGTTTTGCCGCAGGAGTGGATGGAAGGTGTCGTGTGTCCCATCTACAAAAAGGCGATAAGCTGGATTGTAGCAACTACCGCGTAATCACATTGCTGAACGCCGCCTACAAGGTACTCTCCCAAATTTTATGCCGTCGACTAGCACCAATTGCAAGGGAGTTCGTGGGGCAGTACCAGGCGGGTTTTATGGGCGAACGCTCCACCACGGACCAGGTGTTCGCCATTCGCCAAGTACTGCAGAAGTGCCGCGAATACAACGTGCCCACACATCATCTATTCATCGACTTCAAAGCCGCATATGATACAATCGATCGGGACCAGCTATGGCAGCTAATGCACGATTTCCGGATAAACTGACACGGTTGATCAAAGTGACGATGGATCGGGTGATGTGCGTAGTTCGAGTTTCAGGGGCATTCTCGAGCCCCTTCGAAACCCGCAGAGGGTTACGGCAAGGTGATGGTCTTTCGTGTCTGCTATTCAACATCGCTTTGGAAGGGATAATACGAAGAGCAGGGATTAACACGAGTGGAACAATTTTCAATAAGTCCGTCCAGCTATTTGGCTTCGCCGACAACATAGATATTATGGCACGTAACTTTGAGAAGATGGAGGAAGCCTACATCAGACTGAAGAGGGAAGCCAAGCGGATCGGACTAGTCATCAACACGTCGAAGACGAAGTACATGATAGGAAGAGGTTCAAGAGAAGACAATGTGAGCCACCCACCGCGAGTTGGCATCGGTGGTGATGAAATCGAGGTGGTAGAAGAATTTGTGTACTTGGGCTCACTGGTGACTGCCGAAAATGATACCAGCAGAGAAATTCGGAGGCGTATAGTGGCTGGAAATCGTGCATACTTTGGACTCCGCAAGACGCTTCGATCGAATAGAGTTCGCCGCCGTACCAAACTGACCATCTACAAAAGGCTCATTAGACCGGTAGTCCTCTACGGATACGAAACCTGGCCAATGGTCGTGGAGGATCAACGCGCACTCGGAGTTTTCGAAAGGAAAGTGCTGCGTACCATCTATGGTGGGGTGCAGATGGCGGACGGTACATGGAGGAGGCGAATGAACCACGAGTTGCATCAGCTGTTGGGAGAACCATCCATCGTTCACACCGCGAAAATCGGACGACTGCGGTGGGCCGGGCACGTAGCCAGAATGTCGGACAATAACCCGGTGAAAATGGTTCTCGACAACGATCCGACGGGCACAAGAAGGCGAGGTGCGCAGCGGGCAAGGTGGATCGATCAGGTGGAAGATGACTTGCGGACCCTCCGTAGACTGCGTGGCTGGCGACGTGTTGCCATGGACCGAGCCGAATGGAGAAGACTCTTACATACCGCACAGGCCACTTCGGCCTTAGTCTGAAATAATAATAATAATTTCTCAAAAACTGGAGGTGTTACAGAAAATCTGAATACGTACCTGAATTCAGCGTAAAAAAAATCTATTGAGTACATTAAAAATGGTTGAAGGGAGCTAAAAAAAGTTCAATTTTGTTGGATAGTGTAATCCGGATTATCTCCGGTGTCCAGCGGTCTGAACATAGATTTGAACCAGTTTTCCAAAACTTTATTAATTTTCCAGTCGAAAACCGCAAGAACCAAAGAATTCGGTTGATTTTTAACAGAGTTATGGTCATTCGAATTTCGATAAAATTTTGCCTGTCCCGATCATTCTGTCCAACCCCTGTACAGTGCGTGGTGGTGCGTGTTTTGGTCGACAGCCCTTACTTTGCACCGTTCAATGTGCAAAAAAGATCCATAAAAAAATGAAAAACGATCCGTAAATAACATCTAAATGTTCCATAAAACGTTACCATAAATCCATAAAATATATCGGGAGATTCCATAAAGAATAATTTTATAATCTATAATTGGAAAATGATCCATAAAAACTATATTTTGATCCATAAAATTTCAAATTCGTTATTTCATTAATATGATCTATAATTTTTATCATATGATCCATAATTTTGTTCATATGATCCATAATTAATGTGATCCATAATGCTTGGAAAGAAGGCCAATGAAACTATATTAATTGATCCACACATTTTTTTTTAATCTGTGGATCATTTGAACAAAGTTATGGATCAAATGGCCAGAATTATGGAGCATATGACTAAAATTAGGATCATTTTACTGAAATTATGGATCATCATCACGATTAAAAATGCGCAAATTTATAATATAATACAGTTTTTTATGCATCATTTTTCAAATGGATCATTTGTCATGATTTATGGATCATTTGTCATGGGAAAATAGTAAGAATTGTATTGTTTTCCTTGACCATGTTAATGGAACATATTTTCCTATTAATTGGCACATTCAGATGTTATTTACGGATCGTTTTTCATTGTTTTATCCGTCTTCATTGTTTATATGCAAAAGTATGTTTTGCCGTTTTGGCCGTCGGGAAAATGAAAAATATCTATTTGGTGTTTGGTGGCTCATGCGCATGTATTGCGCTTCGCTTCGGTCGAAACAGGCGCGATCTTAAATAGTTTACAGGCCATCGAGCAAGTGTCGTATCGAACGCGGATTCGGGTGTTTAGTTTAATTTTGTGCGGTCGGATAGTAAATCGGCGGATCCGAGAATTTAGTTCTGTTTAGATCTGTCGCGATTGATCGTATTTCGATTAGCAAGCAAAACGGTCGCGTGATCCGAGATATTTTGTTTTGATCTGTATGGCTCGGAGAGTAAATCAATAATTACGCGTTTTTATTTGCATTTCATATAAGCCCCTTCCTTAGATCGCATCATTTACCAAAGTGAATCCAGATAAGATATCTCATGCAACTAACACAATATCACACCTCAAGACAATCATGCAGATGCAGATGTGTTATCGGTCTCTAGTAGCAACGAGAATCGAACTAACAATCCTTCCTTTTCTATATGAACGTAAGGACGTGGCCGGCGCCGTTATTGACTTGAAATACGCGAGCTTCTAAAACGTGTAATTTCTGAAATAATTTTAGAAGGAATTTCTGAAGAATTGTTTTAAGCAATACCCGAACTAATTCAATTTAATATTCTTTGAAACATTCCAAGGATTTTGTACTAGAATTTCGGAAGGAATTCTTGAAGAAAATTCTGAAACTATTCCTAAACTGCCGTAATCTGGAAAAGTGACGTAACAGCCATTTTACAACATGCATGTTTTCCATTTTTCTGTTAAAGAGCTCGATGAGTAGTACTCGTTAACACCATTTTTGTAAAATGGCGTATACGTCACTTTTTCAGATTACGGCAGTAAGGAACTACAATATTCCTAAATAAGGAGTTCTTGAAGAAATTCCCAAAGTAATTTCCGGCGGAATCTCTTAATAAATATCCGGAAGAAATTTAAAAAAAAATCTAAGAAAAAATCGGAAGGAATTCGTGGAGGAATTTCCAAAGGAACTTCATAAAAGAGCTCCGAAAAATTCCTGGAGAAATTTTCAAGTGAATATATGGATACATTTCCAGAGCATTCTTGGAGAAATTCCTGAAGGAAGAATCAAAGAAGATTTTGGAGAAATTATGGGAAGAAACAAGGAAAGAAGAATTCCAGTAGGTATTTGCTGGTAACTATTTTAGGTATTTAAAAAAGTGTATGGAGGATTCTCTGAATAGTAATGGAGTAATTCGACATGCACTAAAACACTAAGGATACGGGAAATGATACAATAGATCTAATAACTGGTCGCAGTGGCACACCCGAACAGGAAAAAAAATACTAGTACTGTAAATGGGCTTCATACGGTTTCTATCTCTGTCCTAATCATACTACTTGACCATTCTTTCAATAACTGCTAGATTTGGAAACAATCGAAATCGCGAGTCTATATTTTATCTTTAATTAGAATATCGGCACTCCAAATCAGATTTAGTAAGGTCGTGTTTATGTGAATCTTTTATGGCTCCAAAGCTCAAAATTATAAATTCCATTCTAAATTTCCCAAAAAAGAAAGTTTTCTATAAACACTGTGTAGTCCAAGGCAAATTGTTGAAGAGGCAACCCTCCGACCTGTCAATCCGTTTGCCAATTAAGCTGTGACAAACAAAACTCCAACTCATTTACATTCAGGGAAATTTGTTTCCAGTGTAATGTGTGTATTGAAATGTTTGAAGGGGCGTTTTTATTTAAGCCTTGAAGATTTACGACCTGGAGAAATGTTTTACATGGGTACATACAATGTCATGAACTGTGTCATTAACGGATATTTCAGAGAATGTTGGCGTACGAGAAAGCAAGAGTGTTTTTTAAAGCGTTGAAATCTACTTTTGTATTATTTACTCAGTTTCTTTTCATGGTACTGCATGGTCCTGGAAAGCGATACGACCAACCATCAAGAATTTTTTTTTTCATTTTCCGAATTATTTGATTTCGTTTACATTTTGCTGTACACACTTTCTTCGAATTTATTCTGTGTGGAAAAGGATAACATCGTCTGTTTAGACAGAGAAATAACTTTTTGAGCAGCAGCCGGTTCGGGCATGACAGTCTTTTGGGGTGGGCTCCGCCGTTCGTTCGCACGTAGACGTATCAGATTGGAAGATGCTTGTTTAGCGGGTGGAAAGGGGCTGACGGGGTGCGAAACGAAGCACAGATTCGAGGATGCCACAATTGCTTCCCTGTAAAAAGGCTTCAAGTTGATGGAATTCGATTCAAGTTTGGCTAAATTTGAATGCCTCCGAAGTGGAACTTTGTTGGTGCGATATAAAATGGTCGAAGCAGTTGGCACTGAAAATCGGTTTGTCGAGTTTATTAGTTCTCTGAGAGCACTTGGTAGAAGCACTTGAAATTAGCATGTGGCTTGGACCGCTTCGACAGAGTAGTAATTAACATAATCGATGCTGTTAATTTCTGAGTGGAGGAAAACAGAATACGCAAACATTTACCCCTACTACAAGTAGTATTAACAATATCAATTCAATGTGGAGGTTTAATCCCTTAAAGCATGTATTATTTGCCAAGTTTGCTAAGTATTTACAAGAGCTGTCCTATTTGCAGAAAAAAATAGGAATTTTGTAATTTTTCAATACTCCACATAAATGACTCTTCAACTGGTAAATTAGTTTTTAGCTACATTTAATACAAACACAAATTTAACACAAACTGATGTGGTATCATCATTCGATGAGATAACGAGATTAGAAAGGTTTTAGAAAAAACGTGGATAGTTTAGTCCGTTACTGAGTCAAAAATGTGCAAATAGTGGTCTTGTCAACTAAACCTGGTTTTTAGATTTGGTTCCCTTAATATAAAATTCATATATTAGTATCAATTTAATTCCTTACACAAAAACAATTTTTTTTTCAACGCTCGACCTAAGCCCACCAACTAAATAATTTAAAAATTTTGTTGTTACAAAACTTAGTTCCTTTATTTTGAAATACATCACATGGGTATCTCCCTTATCCATTTACTGCTTAATGATGGTATATTTTTCCAATGGTCGTAAGTGATTTTCGTCTGTTTTTCGTATTATGTCTTACATTTTCCGCCATCAGACTCGATTGAAAATATTTGGTGTCTGTATGATAAAAGCTTGCATTGTTTCAATATTTGGGGTCTTCTATAGATTCGCCTTACAATGTATCAGCCAAAAATTCTAAGTTTAGTAATTGTTCAATTAAACTCTTGCAGATATTTGCGGTATAACTCAATGTTCCTTCATTACAAAATTTTGCTGCCAGATTTCACGGTTGCCCGAAAGTTATTATTCGTTGCCCAAATTATGAAGATCCAAGTGGATCAGTTTCCGGCAAGTTTATCCATCCAGTACGCCTTTTTATCCCATCTCTCTGTACCATCAAAGCGGTACAAATAATCTCATGAATTTAACGCCGCTCGGGCCCGGAAACTTCGCCTTGTTGTGCTGTGATGGGCACTAAATTTCTCCCAGGCTTCGTTACTCATCATCGCGAACTTTTCCTACGAGCAGGCTCCGCACAAAACTTGCCACACAAATTGGAGAGGTAGGATCAGCGGTTTATTGTTAACCGATTTTCTATTGTTGCGGTGGCCACTTGTCCAGCATCGGCACCTGCTCTGCCTGTCAGGCGAGCCCGGGCCATAAAACAACACTTAACTTTTGCGCTTGTTGAAGCAATTTTCTAGGAGAGCGGTGAGTTTTTTTGCTTGTTCCAGCTTTTTTAACTTATTGTTTTCTTGCCTCCTGTTTTTGTTGTTGGCATAACGATCCGACTGAAAATTATGAAAATGCGTTGAGCATCATCCAGGCACTTAAAAGAAGCATGTTCGGTCAAACTTTGGAAAAACTTTGGCCGTTTTCGAAGCGTAGCTACAAAGGCTGGTAGACAAAGCATGCCTATAAAAGAACATGCCGAATAGAGGGTTGAGAAACTGATTCGCAAGAGAATAA
>NC_085139.1:166618576-166638078 GCF_024139115.2 Armigeres subalbatus
CACACTAATTTTTTTTCGCTGAATCTCGGCAAACCAATTGCTGAGGTGGACACCGCCGAGTGCTCGGCAATCATATCGGCAAAAAATAGTTTTGCTGAGGACCTCGGCAACCTATAAAAACGTCAGTTGTCATTTTCTGCCGAAAATTTCGGTGAAAAAAAGAACTGATCATTCGGTAAAATCGAAAAACAAACAAAATTTGAAATACCGAATTTCGGCATTACTTATTTATTTTGATTCGGCTGGAAACCAAGCAAAAAAGTAATATATAGTTTCTCCGCGGTTTTTTAAATATATAAAACACAGACGAGATCATTTTCAATACTTATTTTTATTTACGAAACAATAATTATTATTACAAACAAAATGAATCAACGGTTTTCAGGTAATTTTTAAGTAAGAATGAAATGAAAATAAATAAACGGTAACTAAACAGAAATAAAAAAAAACTTGTTATCAGGTGTGCATTTCTTTCTAATCTAGAATAACCTGTTGAAAAAGCAATAAAAATGCTTAAAAACTATAGGAAATCCAAAAACTTGTTGGCGGTTGTACTCATTTTCTCAACTCGAAGGCAAGCCGCCGAGAAAATCCATAAAAAGCTTGTCGGATGGCGCACATGTTACATTGCCCACTGCAAACAGCTTACACAAAATAGTGAAAGCCTGGACAACATTCGTCTCTGTCTCAAATATAACATTATTCCAAACAACGTAGCAAACACCTTGCTCAAACACCTCTCCAACAACAATTATTTGGGGAATGATCAAAATCGGCATACTCTTATCAGGCTGCAAGTCAAAAATATAACATTACTTATTGTATTTAATGTACTAAAATAGTATTCGCACATTGATCCATTGTATTATACCGTGAAGCGGGTTCATCTTTCGCAGGTGAAGGTCCTGTTGCTCTTCCCTTGTCCGTTTCGTGCCACGTGTTGATTTTTTTGTCGCACGATTGCGAGGGCTCTTAGAAAATCATTCTTGATGAAGCGGTATACATCAGGGTAGCGATTCAAAATTTTAGGTTGCATAGCATTCCAAAATTCTTCAAACTCAGCTGCCTTAGGATAAAGTATTTTATAATCCTGAACAATCTAAAAATGTAGAAATACCGTATAATTTGAAAATATTTACAACCTTCTTTTACTTCATTTACCAGCAAGCCGCCGAAACCCGAGGCCACCGGAAAATCGTTCAAAACGTCAAGAAAGGTCCTTCGTTCCTATGTTCATTCCGAATATTTATGGTTTTGCTCCAAAGGTTCAGAATGTGGGTCTTGGATTGATCCGACGGCACGATGAACTTCAATTCGGTGATCTACGTATAAACAAATATAAGGATGTAACGAACTTGTTAGAAGAAATAATTAACTCTTTATTACTATGCCTTCCATGTCTTCTTCAACACCCTCCGTCATCTCCGGTTGCTCAGTTTTTACTGCTTCATCTATCGCTTGCTGTCGCCGATGAAAAACCCTTTTGTTGGATTTTTTTGCGAAATATTCCATCCGATAATGGATCTTTCCAGCATGTCGGCCTTCACCGCGACCATTGATATGGAACCACAAAGCCTAAAAATAGGTTTATATATTAAGTCAAATAAATAGTTTAATCGTGGCACTCAGTAACAACCTAAGATTGAACAATAAAACAAAATCCTAATATTCTCAAGCCAGCCTTTAACAGCTGTTGTCTAAATAAAAATTGCAACCATTTTACACGATCAACTAATTAATGAAAGACGACTCTTTGTATTAATCGAGGCTCTTTAATTGTAAAACCAAGTTTGCAATACATGTTTATTCAAATTATCGACAAAAGGAATGTCGTTTAAAAAGCCGAATAACAAGTTCGCACTATGGGGATTTGCAACGTATTATATGGCTATCTTGATTGCATTTCTTTTGTCTATAATTTGAATATTAGGCTTCTTACGTTTAATAGTAATCCACTAACGTTTACTTCCATATATTTTAATATACTACTCACCAACTAACTTCAAAATAAAATTGTTGTCACTTTGTATTTACTTACAACGAATCTGTCTAAAAACTCTATAAATTTCGCGTTACGTTTTTTGCGGGCGAACCCTAACCCTAACCCTAACTCGATTTGGTTGATTGAACACGTCTCCTCTTGGAAAATTGTAAGGTTCTCTAATAAACCGCTGTATGGAGCTTGCTGACGTTCAATCATCTTTCCTTCATATATAGGCTATCTGACGTTTAATCATCTTTCTCTTGCACGCGCACGGAAAGGATAGGATTTGTTTTCATACGGCTTCGGAAGCGTTTCCGTATATGAAAACAAACCCTATCCCGTCTTTGCGCGTGCAAGAGAAAGATGATAAACGTCAGATAGCCTTATAGCAGCATAAGATTTGTTTTTGAAACGTTTCCCATTAAAAACAATAATTGTTAATAATTAATAATTATTGCTACCTTTCCTATGCGCTTGAAAGAGGAAGAAGATTAGACGTCAGCAAACACTCATAGTGCAACGTTACGTCACATGACATCAATGAAGGGCGATGTTTACACTTTTTTACCAGTGTTCAAATTGAGGTTTAATTGAGAGTGAATTCTTACGAGGGCATTGTTTACAACTGCTTATAGAGTTTTCGGCTCATGCACTCGTCTATACAGTTATATACAAACATTAAAAGTCTCGAAGTAGTGAAGTGGAGAATCTTACGAATCTTTTAGGCGTTTTTAAAACAGAAAAATACGTACGTGTGGAACATCGGATGCAGAAGAAGCCAGGATGGGATACGTTTTCACAAGGGATCGTGCAATAACATCTTTATGGAATGTTGATGGTCTCCTGAAAAGATTTGTTTTGTAAGTAGATATTAAAAAGAAATTTTTCTTGCTTTCGTAATTTTTGTTTCAGGTCACTTACTCTCCGTACAGTGTCAATAAACAATCACACAGAATGTGCGTAATCTGTGTGATCATTTTGTCGGTCGGGTTTTTTCCTTCCAATAGCAGTTCGATCAAACCATTTCCATTCTGGGTTTGAGAGAGTACACTGTTTATGTTGATTTCCTGTGAATTGATCAATCAATTTAGAATTAATTTATGTATATGTAGTGTTAGCCACATGAATAAATACTCACTTGGTCAAGGTTAATTGATTTATATATATTGTCCGGGTCAGTATTGGTTTCGTGTTCAGGCTGATCCTCTTCGACTAAGTCGTCCTCAACACCGGAAGTGTTGTTCTCCTCTAGCCTTTCTTCTTCAAAAATTATATCGTCAGCGCATTGTCTTTGTATTTTCTGAATGGTTTTCACCATTTTAGTGGTAAGTTTCAGCCTGGTAAAGTCACTATTGTCCAACATCAAAAGTGTATCCAAATCGTTGATCTCTTCTTGAACTGAAAACAAAATCATTGACCATATTGCTTCGTTACAGGTATTTTTTTAAATTACATTTAATAGTCTTGATGATAGTTTCTTCTCGAAATACACTTTTGTCTGCTATCATAAGGAGTCCAAAAGGAAAACGTTGTATGCAGATGGATATCTTGGGAATCAAACAACTGTTCTGTCGAACCAACTGTTACTTCATATGCTTGTAAGAAATCATCATAAGTCTCGGTGTTGCACAGCCGCAGAAGGAAACAAATTGTGCTCTGGATGACGCAAATTTCATTGATGATGCCGTATGTTGGGTAGTTTTCATTATTCATGTTTCTGAGACAAACTATCAGGTTAGAACGGAACTCTATTCCATTGATAGTAACGCTTTTCGTTAGGAATACATGAGATGCGGTTTCGTGTACAAATATTTTGCTCCGGCAATCCTCACGAGATACAATGCGTCCTGCCCCATACATTATTTTATCCGTGAACGGGTTATCCAAAATATCAGAAACCATCGTGAAGGTCTGTCGAGTGGCCAAGCTTTTACATATGTTCCTGAAGTTTCTACAAGTGGACGCCTGATTTTTCAGCGGTTTGTTTTTTTGTTCGAAAACAAAGCAGTTAAATTGCTTCATATTACCACTTTGTTTAATGCAATGCACATAATGATCAAGGTGATGATTTTTGTTGATGCGTCTTTTGAACATTTTGTAGAACAGACCTTCGTACAATTTGATATGTTCTTCTAAGGAAGCCAACATATGGTCCGAAATTATAGAGGACATCAAAATTCGCGAAATATTGATCAAGTGCCCTATCATGCACATATATTCACAATCAACGGGTACTTTATGTGCAAACAAGAATGGTAGAGCCCTTAGCAGAAGAAGGTTTTGAGAAGCTGTTTGTTTCAAGCGATACGTTGCTGGCTTTGAGAGCATTTCTTCGGTAAAATTGGCACAGGGGCGATTCTTTTTATCGACGTAACCGTATGAGAATAAATGGATGCGCTGATTTATGAATTCCACTGTCATTCCAAATTCCCTAGATTTGTAGTAGTGGCTTAAAACCAATTGAACGGTCAATGGCACTATTCCTTCAGCAATATCATGCATGGTATCCAGTGCAAAATTTTCAGTTATATGAAAATTCTGAAGTTCATTTAGAATACAACCACCCTTTTTCAATCCGCACTCTGACGACGTAATTTTACCAGCTTCAAGCGCGTTCAAGGTTGCTTCATACCATTGTTTGTTACGGATTGGAAATGTTTGAAATGGATTCTCATGAAACGCTGGCCTTGGAATAGTGCAAATTCTACAGAAGTATTTTGGGTATTTTGCACTGGGGCCAAGGAGACCGAAAATTTCGTGTAGAGCCAAAGTATCTCCACAAAACATTGAAACAACCGCCCGTATTTCAAATTTTTCTGTACCGTAGTATACCGTGATGTCATTCTCAAGTTGTTTCAAGTCATATATCAAAGGCTGAAGAATTTTGTTGTAGCCATGTTTTTTTGCATCGATTGCTGTAGCATATATAACAGGGAAAATGGAACAAGGAGAACTATTCCATTTGTCCGGGAAGTTTTGAATCTTGAAATCAAACACTGATACCTTGTTTATACCGGCTCTGGAGCTTAACGCGTTTCCTAACTCAACGTCGTCTTGATACAAATCAAGCCTAATAGCATTTGGAAAGTTTTGGAAAAAATCGCTGCTTTGATATGATTGTCCTGTTCGGTATGTGCTGTATTCTTTAATGTGTTGAGTCTCCGATTGAATGCAGCCCTGCCGTCCTTCTTAGTCACACTTGGTCGACAACTAAGAAGCTTTGCCCAAATCCAAAAATTTCTATTAGTCTCTTTAGGCTATAAAAAATGTACAAAAAATAGTGTGCCGTACGGCCGGTGCGGATTCGCACTGCTACCGCCCACATGGGTCTCAATTATGCACTGTTGGTTACTATCAACTCCCCTCAAAGCCAACGTTCTGCGCTCCCCCTGGTGCGGATTCGCACTGCTACCGCCCACATGGGTCTCAATTATGCACTGTTGGTTACTATCAATTCCCCCCAAAGCCAACATTTTGCGCTCTCGCAGGTGCGGATTCGCACTGCTACCGCCCACATGGGTCTCAATTATGCACTGTTGGTTACTATCAACTCCCCTCAAAGCCAACGTTCTGCGCTCCCCCTGGTGCGGATTCGCACTGCTACCGCCCACATGGGTCTCAATTATGCACTGTTGGTTATCATCAACTCCCCCCCAAAGCCAACATTTTGCGCTCTCGCAGGTGCGGATTCGCACTGCTACCGCCCACATGGGTCTCAATTATGCACTGTTGGTTACTATCAACTCCCTCAAAGCCAACATTCTGCGCTCCCTCTGGTGCGGATTCGCACTGCTACCGCCCACATGGGTCTCAATTATGCACTGTTGGTTACTATCAACTCCCCTCAAAGCCAACGTTCTGCGCTCCCCTGGTGCGGATTCGCACTGCTACCGCCCACATGGGTCTCAATTATGCACTGTTGGTTACTATCAACTCCCCCCAAAGCCAACATTTTGCGCTCTCGCAGGTGCGGATTCGCACTGCTACCGCCCACATGGGTCTCAATTATGCACTGTTGGTTACTATCAACTCCCCTCAAAGCCAACGTTCTCGGCTCCCCGGGGTGGGGAGTCGCACTGCTACCGCCCACATGGGTCTCAATTATGCACTGTTGGTTATCATCAACTCCCCCCCAAAGCCAACATTTTGCGCTCTCGCAGGTGCGGATTCGCACTGCTACCGCCCACATGGGTCTCAATTATGCACTGTTGGTTACTATCAACTCCCCTCAAAGCCAACGTTCTGCGCTCCCCTGGTGCGGATTCGCACTGCTACCGCCCACATGGGTCTCAATTATGCACTGTTGGTTACTATCAACTCCCTCAAAGCCAACGTTCTGCGCTCCCCTGGTGCGGATTCGCACTGCTACCGCCCACATGGGTCTCAATTATGCACTGTTGGTTACTATCAACTCCCCAAAGCCAACATTTTGCGCTCTCGCAGGTGCGGATTCGCACTGCTACCGCCCACATGGGTCTCAATTATGCACTGTTGGTTACTATCAACTCCCCAAAGCCAACATTTTGCGCTCTCGCAGGTGCGGATTCGCACTGCTACCGCCCACATGGGTCTCAATTATGCACTGTTGGTTACTATCAACTCCCCCCAAAGCCAACATTTTGCGCTCTCGCAGGTGCGGATTCGCACTGCTGCCGCCCACATGGGTCTCAATTATGCACTGTTGGTTACTATCAACTCCCCTCAAAGCTCCCCGTTCTGCGCTCCCCCTGATGCGGATTCGCTATACCAGCACCCAGACTGGTCCCAGTTTCGTGTTGGAAGTATTGATTTGTTCCCTAAATCGCATTTTCACATCGCATGAAAAATAGTTTATTTTGGGATACTTGGGACATTCAGCCCTGCTGTCCTTATTAGTCACACTTGGTCGACAACTAAGAAGCTTTGCCCAAATCCAAACATTTCTATGAGTCTCTTTAGGCGATAAAAAATGTACAAAAAATAGTGTGCCGTACGGCCGGTGCGGATTCGCACTGCTACCGCCCACATGGGTCTCAATTATGCACTGTTGGTTACTATCAACTCCCCTCAAAGCCAACGTTCTGCGCTCCCCCTGGTGCGGATTCGCACTGCTACCGCCCACATGGGTCTCAATTATGCACTGTTGGTTACTATCAATTCCCCCCAAAGCCAACATTTTGCGCTCTCGCAGGTGCGGATTCGCACTGCTACCGCCCACATGGGTCTCAATTATGCACTGTTGGTTACTATCAATTCCCCCCAAAGCCAACATTTTGCGCTCTCGCAGGTGCGGATTCGCACTGCTACCGCCCACATGGGTCTCAATTATGCACTGTTGGTTACTATCAACTCCCCCCAAAGCCAACATTTTGCGCTCTCGCAGGTGCGGATTCGCACTGCTACCGCCCACATGGGTCTCAATTATGCACTGTTGGTTACTATCAACTCCCCTCAAAGCCAACGTTCTGCGCTCCCCCTGGTGCGGATTCGCACTGCTACCGCCCACATGGGTCTCAATTATGCACTGTTGGTTACTATCAACTCCCCCCAAAGCCAACATTTTGCGCTCTCGCAGGTGCGGATTCGCACTGCTACCGCCCACATGGGTCTCAATTATGCACTGTTGGTTACTATCAACTCCCCTCAAAGCCAACGTTCTGCGCTCCCCCTGGTGCGGATTCGCACTGCTACCGCCCACATGGGTCTCAATTATGCACTGTTGGTTACTATCAACTCCCTCAAAGCCAACGTTCTGCGCTCCCCTGGTGCGGATTCGCACTGCTACCGCCCACATGGGTCTCAATTATGCACTGTTGGTTACTCTCAACTCCCCCAAAGCCCACATTTTGCGCTCTCGCAGGTGCGGATTCGCACTGCTACCGCCCCCATGGGTCTCAATTCTGCCCTGTTGGTTACTATCAACTTCCCCCAAAGCCAACATTTTGCGCTCTCCCAGGTGCGGATTCGCACTGCTACCGCCCACATGGGTCTCAATTATGCACTGTTGGTTACTATCAACTCCCCAAAGCCAACATTTTGCGCTCTCGTAGGTGCGGATTCGCACTGCTATCGCCCACACGGGTCTCAATCTTGCACTGTGGGGTACGATCATCTAGCCCCAAAGCGAACTCTTTCCGCTCTCGCAGGTGCGGATTCGCACTGCTACCGCCCACATGGGTCTCAATTATGCACTGTTGGTTACTATCAACTCCCCCCTGCTACCGCCCACATGGGTCTCAATTATGCACTGTTGGTTACTATCAACTCCCCCAAAGCCAACATTCTGCACTCTCTCGCAGGTGCGGATTCGCACTGCTGCCGCCCACATGGGTCTCAATTATGCACTGTTGGTTACTATCAACTCCCCTCAAAGCTCCCGTTCTGCGCTCCCCTGATGCGGATTCGCTATACCAGCACCCAGACTGGTCCCAGTTTCGTGTTGGAAGTATTGATTTGTTCCCCTAAAATCGCATTTTCACATCGCATGAAAAAATAGTTTATTTTGGGATACTTGGGACATTCAGCCCTGCCGTCTTTCTTAGTCACACTTGGTCGACAACTAAGAAGCTTTGCCCAAATCCAAAAATTTCTATTAGTCTCTTTAGGCTATAAAAAATGTACAAAAAATAGTGTGCCGTACGGCCGGTGCGGATTCGCACTGCTACCGCCCACATGGGTCTCAATTATGCACTGTTGGTTACTATCAATTCCCCCCAAAGCCAACATTGTGCGCTCTCGCAGGTGCGGATTCGCACTGCTACCGCCCACATGGGTCTCAATTATGCACTGTTGGTTACTATCAATTCCCCCCAAAGCCAACATTTTGCGCTCTCGCAGGTGCGGATTCGCACTGCTACCGCCCACAAGGGTCTCAATTATGCACTGTTGGTTACTATCAACTCCCCCCAAAGCCAACATTTTGCGCTCTCGCAGGTGCGGATTCGCACTGCTACCGCCCACATGGGTCTCAATTATGCACTGTTGGTTACTATCAACTCCCCTCAAAGCCAACGTTCTGCGCTCCCCCTGGTGCGGATTCGCACTGCTACCGCCCACATGGGTCTCAATTATGCACTGTTGGTTACTATCAATTCCCCCCAAAGCCAACATTTTGCGCTCTCGCAGGTGCGGATTCGCACTGCTACCGCCCACATGGGTCTCAATTATGCACTGTTGGTTACTATCAACTCCCCCCAAAGCCAACATTTTGCGCTCTCGCAGGTGCGGATTCGCACTGCTACCGCCCACATGGGTCTCAATTATGCACTGTTGGTTACTATCAACTCCCCTCAAAGCCAACGTTCTGCGCTCCCCCTGGTGCGGATTCGCACTGCTACCGCCCACATGGGTCTCAATTATGCACTGTTGGTTATCATCAACTCCCCCCCAAAGCCAACATTTTGCGCTCTCGCAGGTGCGGATTCGCACTGCTACCGCCCACATGGGTCTCAATTATGCACTGTTGGTTACTATCAACTCCCCTCAAAGCCAACGTTCTGCGCTCCCCCTGGTGCGGATTCGCACTGCTACCGCCCACATGGGTCTCAATTATGCACTGTTGGTTACTATCAACTCCCCTCAAAGCCAACGTTCTGCGCTCTCCCTGGTGCGGATTCGCACTGCTACCGCCCACATGGGTCTCAATTATGCACTGTTGGTTACTATCAATTCCCCCCAAAGCCAACATTTTGCGCTCTCGCAGGCGGATTCGCACTGCTACCGCCCACATGGGTCTCAATTATGCACTGTTGGTTACTATCAACTCCCCTCAAAGCCAACGTTCTGCGCTCCCCGTGGTGAGGATACGCACTGCTACCGCCCACATGGGTCTCAATTATGCACTGTTGGTTACTATCAACTCCCCCAAAGCCAACATTTGCGCTCTCGCAGGTGCGGATTCGCACTGCTACCGCCCACATGGGTCTCAATTATGCACTGTTGGTTACTATCAACTCCCCTCAAAGCCAACGTTCTGCGCTCCCCTGGTGCGGATTCGCACTGCTACCGCCCACATGGGTCTCAATTATGCACTGTTGGTTACTATCAACTCCCCTCAAAGCCAACGTTCTGCGCTCTCCTGGTGCGGATTCGCACTGCTACCGCCCACATGGGTCTCAATTATGCACTGTTGGTTACTCTCAATTTCCCCCAAAGCCAACATTTTGCGCTCTCGCAGGTGCGGATTCGCACTGCTACCGCCCACCTGGGTCTCAATTATGCACTGTTGGTTACTATCAACTCCCCAAAGCCAACATTTTGCGCTCTCGCAGGTGCGGATTCGCACTGCTACCGCCCACATGGGTCTCAATTATGCACTGTTGGTTACTATCAACTCCCTCAAAGCCAACGTTCTGCGCTCCCCCTGGTGCGGTGATTCGCACTGCTACCGCCCACATGGGTCTCAATTATGCACTGTTGGTTACTATCAACTCCCCTCAAAGCCAACGTTCTGCGCTCTCCCTGGTGCGGATTCGCACTGCTACCGCCCACATGGGTCTCAATTATGCACTGTTGGTTACTATCAATTCCCCCAAAGCCAACATTTTGCGCTCTCGCAGTGCGGATTCGCACTGCTACCGCCCACATGGGTCTCAATTATGCACTGTTGGTTACTATCAACTCCCTCAAAGCTCCCTGTTCTGCGCTCCCCCTGATGCGGATTCGCTATACCAGCACCCAGACTGGTCCCAGTTTCGTGTTGGAAGTATTGATTTGTTCCCCTAAAATCGCATTTTCACATCGCATGAAAAAATAGTTTATTTTGGGATACTTGGGACATTCAGCCCTGCCGTCCTTCTTAGTCACACTTGGTCGACAACTAAGAAGCTTTGCCCAAATCCAAAAATTTCTATTAGTCTCTTTAGGCTATAAAAAATGTACAAAAAATAGTGTGCCGTACGGCCGGTGCGGATTCGCACTGCTACCGCCCACATGGGTCTCAATTATGCACTGTTGGTTACTATCAACTCCCCTCAAAGCCAACGTTCTGCGCTCCCCCTGGTGCGGATTCGCACTGCTACCGCCCACATGGGTCTCAATTATGCACTGTTGGTTACTATCAATTCCCCCCAAAGCCAACATTTTGCGCTCTCGCAGGTGCGGATTCGCACTGCTACCGCCCACATGGGTCTCAATTATGCACTGTTGGTTACTATCAACTCCCCCAAAGCCAACATTTTGCGCTCTCGCAGGTGCGGATTCGCACTGCTACCGCCCACATGGGTCTCAATTATGCACTGTTGGTTACTATCAACTCCCCTCAAAGCCAACGTTCTGCGCTCCCCCTGGTGCGGATTCGCACTGCTACCGCCCACATGGGTCTCAATTATGCACTGTTGGTTACTATCAACTCCCCCCAAAGCCAACATTTTGCGCTCTCGCAGGTGCGGATTCGCACTGCTACCGCCCACATGGGTCTCAATTATGCACTGTTGGTTACTATCAACTCCCCTCAAAGCCAACGTTCTGCGCTCCCCCTGGTGCGGATTCGCACTGCTACCGCCCACATGGGTCTCAATTATGCACTGTTGGTTACTATCAACTCCCCTCAAAGCCAACGTTCTGCGCTCCCCCTGGTGCGGATTCGCACTGCTACCGCCCACATGGGTCTCAATTATGCACTGTTGGTTACTATCAATTCCCCCCAAAGCCAACATTTTGCGCTCTCGCAGGTGCGGATTCGCACTGCTACCGCCCACATGGGTCTCAATTATGCACTGTTGGTTACTATCAACTCCCCCCAAAGCCAACATTTTGCGCTCTCGCAGGTGCGGATTCGCACTGCTACCGCCCACATGGGTCTCAATTATGCACTGTTGGTTACTATCAACTCCCCCCAAAGCCAACATTTTGCGCTCTCGCAGGTGCGGATTCGCACTGCTACCGCCCACATGGGTCTCAATTATGCACTGTTGGTTACTATCAACTCCCCCCAAAGCCAACATTTTGCGCTCTCGCAGGTGCGGATTCGCACTGCTACCGCCCACATGGGTCTCAATTATGCACTGTTGGTTACTATCAACTCCCCTCAAAGCCAACGTTCTGCGCTCCCCCTGGTGCGGATTCGCACTGCTACCGCCCACATGGGTCTCAATTATGCACTGTTGGTTACTATCAACTCCCCTCAAAGCCAACGTTCTGCGCTCCCCCTGGTGCGGATTCGCACTGCTACCGCCCACATGGGTCTCAATTATGCACTGTTGGTTACTATCAACTCCCCCCAAAGCCAACATTTTGCGCTCTCGCAGGTGCGGATTCGCACTGCTACCGCCCACATGGGTCTCAATTATGCACTGTTGGTTACTATCAACTCCCCCCAAAGCCAACATTTTGCGCTCTCGCAGGTGCGGATTCGCACTGCTACCGCCCACATGGGTCTCAATTATGCACTGTTGGTTACTATCAACTCCCCCAAAGCCAACATTTTGCGCTCTCGCAGGTGCGGATTCGCACTGCTGCCGCCCACATGGGTCTCAATTATGCACTGTTGGTTACTATCAACTCCCCTCAAAGCTCCCCGTTCTGCGCTCCCCCTGATGCGGATTCGCTATACCAGCACCAAGACTGGTCCCAGTTTCGTGTTGGAAGTATTGATTTGTTCCCTAAAATCGCATTTTCACATCGCATGAAAAATAGTTTATTTTGGGATACTTGGGACATTCAGCCCTGCCGTCCTTCTTAGTCACACTTGGTCGACAACTAAGAAGCTTTGCCCAAATCCAAAATTTCTATTAGTCTCTTTAGGCTATAAAAATGTACAAAAATAGTGTGCTGCACGGCCTGGTGCGGATTCGCACTGCTACCGCCCACATGGGTCTCAATTATGCACTGTTGGTTACTATCAACTCCCCTCAAAGCCAACGTTCTGCGCTCCCCTGGTGCGGATTCGCACTGCTACCGCCCACATGGGTCTCAATTATGCACTGTTGGTTACTATCAATTCCCCCCAAAGCCAACATTTTGCGCTCTCGCAGGTGCGGATTCGCACTGCTACCGCCCACATGGGTCTCAATTATGCACTGTTGGTTACTATCAACTCCCCTCAAAGCCAACGTTCTGCGCTCCCCCTGGTGCGGATTCGCACTGCTACCGCCCACATGGGTCTCAATTATGCACTGTTGGTTACTATCAACTCCCCCCAAAGCCAACATTTTGCGCTCTCGCAGGTGCGGATTCGCACTGCTACCGCCCACATGGGTCTCAATTATGCACTGTTGGTTACTATCAACTCCCCTCAAAGCCAACGTTCTGCGCTCCCCCTGGTGCGGATTCGCACTGCTACCGCCCACATGGGTCTCAATTATGCACTGTTGGTTACTATCAACTCCCCTCAAAGCCAACGTTCTGCGCTCCCCCTGGTGCGGATTCGCACTGCTACCGCCCACATGGGTCTCAATTATGCACTGTTGGTTATCATCAACTCCCCCCCAAAGCCAACATTTTGCGCTCTCGCAGGTGCGGATTCGCACTGCTACCGCCCACATGGGTCTCAATTATGCACTGTTGGTTACTATCAACTCCCCTCAAAGCCAACGTTCTGCGCTCCCCCTGGTGCGGATTCGCACTGCTACCGCCCACATGGGTCTCAATTATGCACTGTTGGTTACTATCAACTCCCCCCAAAGCCAACATTTTGCGCTCTCGCAGGTGCGGATTCGCACTGCTACCGCCCACATGGGTCTCAATTATGCACTGTTGGTTACTATCAACTCCCCTCAAAGCCAACGTTCTGCGCTCCCCCTGGTGCGGATTCGCACTGCTACCGCCCACATGGGTCTCAATTATGCACTGTTGGTTACTATCAACTCCCCCCAAAGCCAACGTTCTGCGCTCCCCCTGGTGCGGATTCGCACTGCTACCGCCCACATGGGTCTCAATTATGCACTGTTGGTTACTATCAACTCCCCCCAAAGCCAACATTTTGCGCTCTCGCAGGTGCGGATTCGCACTGCTACCGCCCACATGGGTCTCAATTATGCACTGTTGGTTACTATCAACTCCCCCCAAAGCCAACATTTTGCGCTCTCGCAGGTGCGGATTCGCACTGCTACCGCCCACATGGGTCTCAATTATGCACTGTTGGTTACTATCAACTCCCCCCAAAGCCAACATTTTGCGCTCTCGCAGGTGCGGATTCGCACTGCTGCCGCCCACATGGGTCTCAATTATGCACTGTTGGTTACTATCAACTCCCCTCAAAGCTCCCCGTTCTGCGCTCCCCCTGATGCGGATTCGCTATACCAGCACCCAGACTGGTCCCAGTTTCGTGTTGGAAGTATTGATTTGTTCCCCTAAAATCGCATTTTCACATCGCATGAAAAAATAGTTTATTTTGGGATACTTGGGACATTCAGCCCTGCCGTCCTTATTAGTCACACTTGGTCGACAACTAAGAAGCTTTGCCCAAATCCAAACATTTCTATTAGTCTCTTTAGGCTATAAAAAATGTACAAAAAATAGTGTGCCGTACGGCCGGTGCGGATTCGCACTGCTACCGCCCACATGGGTCTCAATTATGCACTGTTGGTTACTATCAACTCCCCTCAAAGCCAACGTTCTGCGCTCCCCTGGTGCGGATTCGCACTGCTACCGCCCACATGGGTCTCAATTATGCACTGTTGGTTACTATCAATTCCCCAAAGCCAACCTTTTGCGCTCTCGCAGGTGCGGATTCGCACTGCTACCGCCCACATGGGTCTCAATTATGCACTGTTGGTTACTCTCCATTCCCCCAAAGCCAACATTTTGCGCTCTCGCAGGTGCGGATTCGCACTGCTACCGCCCACATGGGTCTCAATTATGCACTGTTGGTTACTATCAAATCCCCCCAAAGCCAACATTTTGCGCTCTCGCAGGTGCGGATTCGCACTGCTACCGCCCACATGGGTCTCAATTATGCACTGTTGGTTACTATCAACTCCCCCCAAAGCCAACGTTCTGCGCTCTCCCTGGTGCGGATTCGCACTGCTACCGCCCACATGGGTCTCAATTATGCACTGTTGGTTACTATCAACTCCCCCCAAAGCCAACATTTTGCGCTCTCGCAGGTGCGGATTCGCACTGCTACCGCCCACATGGGTCTCAATTATGCACTGTTGGTTACTATCAACTCCCCTCAAAGCCAACGTTCTGCGCTCCCCCTGGTGCGGATTCGCACTGCTACCGCCCACATGGGTCTCAATTATGCACTGTTGGTTACTATCAACTCCCCTCAAAGCCAACGTTCTGCGCTCCCCCTGGTGCGGATTCGCACTGCTACCGCCCACATGGGTCTCAATTATGCACTGTTGGTTACTATCATCTCCCCCCAAAGCCAACATTTTGCGCTCTCGCAGGTGCGGATTCGCACTGCTACCGCCCACATGGGTCTCAATTATGCACTGTTGGTTACTATCAACTCCCCCAAAGCCAACATTTTGCGCTCTCGCAGGTGCGGATTCGCACTGCTACCGCCCACATGGGTCTCAATTATGCACTGTTGGTTACTATCAACTCCCCCCAAAGCCAACATTTTGCGCTCTCGCAGGTGCGGATTCGCACTGCTGCCGCCCACATGGGTCTCAATTATGCACTGTTGGTTACTATCAACTCCCCTCAAAGCTCCCCGTTCTGCGCTCCCCCTGATGCGGATTCGCTATACCAGCACCCAGACTGGTCCCAGTTTCGTGTTGGAAGTATTGATTTGTTCCCCTAAAATCGCATTTTCACATCGCATGAAAAAATAGTTTATTTTGGGATACTTGGGACATTCAGCCCTGCCGTCCTTCATTAGTCACACTTGGTTGACAACTAAGAAGCTCTGCCCAAATCCAAAAATTTCTATTAGTCTCTTTAGGCTATAAAAAATGTACAAAAAATAGTGTGCCGTACGGCCGGTGCGGATTCGCACTGCTACCGCCCACATGGGTCTCAATTATGCACTGTTGGTTACTATCAACTCCCCTCAAAGCCAACGTTCTGCGCTCCCCCTGGTGCGGATTCGCACTGCTACCGCCCACATGGGTCTCAATTATGCACTGTTGGTTACTATCAATTCGCGCCAAAGCCAAAATTTTGCGCTCACGCAGGTGCGGATTCGCACTGCTACCGCCCACATGGGTCTCAATTATGTACTGTTGGTTACTATCAATTTCCCCCAAAGCCAACATTTTGCGCTCTCGCAGGTGCGGATTCGCACTGCTACCGCCCACATTGGTCTCAATTATGCACTGTTGGTTACTATCAACTCCCTCAAAGCCAACGTTCTGCGCTCCCCTGGTGCGGATTCGCACTGCTACCGCCCACATGGGTCTCAATTATGCACTGTTGGTTACTATCAATTCCCCCAAAGCCAACATTTTGCGCTCGCAGGTGCGGATTCGCACTGCTACCGCCCACATGGGTCTCAATTATGCACTGTTGGTTACTATCAACTCCCCTCAAAGCCAACGTTCTGCGCTCCCCCTGGTGCGGATTCGCACTGCTACCGCTCACATGGGTCTCAATTATGCACTGTTGGTTACTATCAACTCCCCCAAAAGCCAACATTTTGCGCTCTCGCAGGTGCGGATTCGCACTGCTACCGCCCACATGGGTCTCAATTATGCACTGTTGGTTACTATCAATTCCCCCCAAAGCCAACATTTTGCGCTCTCGCAGGTGCGGATTCGCACTGCTACCGCCCACATGGGTCTCAATTATGCACTGTTGGTTACTATCAACTCCCCCCAAAGCCAACATTTTGCGCTCTCGCAGGTGCGGATTCGCACTGCTACCGCCCACATGGGTCTCAATTATGCACTGTTGGTTACTATCAACTCCCCTCAAAGCCAACGTTCTGCGCTCCCCCTGGTGCGGATTCGCACTGCTACCGCCCACATGGGTCTCAATTATGCACTGTTGGTTACTATCAATTCCCCCCAAAGCCAACATTTTGCGCTCTCGCAGGTGCGGATTCGCACTGCTACCGCCCACATGGGTCTCAATTATGCACTGTTGGTTACTATCAACTCCCCCCAAAGCCAACATTTTGCGCTCTCGCAGGTGCGGATTCGCACTGCTACCGCCCACATGGGTCTCAATTATGCACTGTTGGTTACTATCAACTCCCCCCAAAGCCAACATTTTGCGCTCTCGCAGGTGCGGATTCGCACTGCTACCGCCCACATGGGTCTCAATTATGCACTGTTGGTTACTATCAACTCCCCTCAAAGCCAACGTTCTGCGCTCCCGCTGGTGCGGATTCGCACTGCTACCGCCCACATGGGTCTCAATTATGCACTGTTGGTTACTATCAACTCCCCTCAAAGCCAACATTTTGCGCTCTCGCAGGTGCGGATTCGCACTGCTACCGCCCACATGGGTCTCAATTATGCACTGTTGGTTACTATCAACTCCCCTCAAAGCCAACGTTCTCCGCTGCCCCTGGTGCGGGTTCGCACTTCTCCCGCCCCCATGGGTCTCCATTATGCACTGTTGGTTACTATCAATTCCCCCAAAGCCAACATTTTGCGCTCTCGCAGGTGCGGATTCGCACTGCTACCGCCCACATGGGTCTCAATTATGCACTGTTGGTTACTATCAACTCCCCTCAAAGCCAACGTTCTGCGCTCCCCTGGTGCGGATTCGCACTGCTACCGCCCACATGGGTCTCAATTATGCACTGTTGGTTACTATCAACTCCCCAAAGCCAACATTTTGCGCTCTCGCAGGTGCGGATTCGCACTGCTACCGCCCACATGGGTCTCAATTATGCACTGTTGGTTACTATCAACTCCCCCAAAGCCAACATTTTGCGCTCTCGCAGGTGCGGATTCGCACTGCTACCGCCCACATGGGTCTCAATTATGCACTGTTGGTTACTATCAACTCCCCCCAAAGCCAACATTTTGCGCTCTCGCAGGTGCGGATTCGCACTGCTACCGCCCACATGGGTCTCAATTATGCACTGTTGGTTACTATCAACTCCCCCCAAAGCCAACATTTTGCGCTCTCGCAGGTGCGGATTCGCACTGCTACCGCCCACATGGGTCTCAATTATGCACTGTTGGTTACTATCAACTCCCCTCAAAGCCAACGTTCTGCGCTCCCCCTGGTGCGGATTCGCACTGCTACCGCCCACATGGGTCTCAATTATGCACTTTTGGTTACTATCAACTCCCCCCAAAGCCAACATTTTGCGCTCTCGCAGGTGCGGATTCGCACTGCTACCGCCCACATGGGTCTCAATTATGCACTGTTGGTTACTATCAACTCCCCCCAAAGCCAACATTTTGCGCTCTCGCAGGTGCGGATTCGCACTGCTACCGCCCACATGGGTCTCAATTATGCACTGTTGGTTACTATCAACTCCCCTCAAAGCCAACGTTCTGCGCCCCCCTGGTGCGGATTCGCACTGCTACCGCCCACATGGGTCTCAATTATGCACTGCTGGTTACTATCAACTCCCCTCAAAGCCAACGTTCTGCGCTCCCCCTGGTGCGGATTCGCACTGCTACCGCCCACATGGGTCTCAATTATGCACTGTTGGTTACCGTCAGCTCCCCCCGAAGGCAACGTGTGGCGCTCTCGCAGGTGCGGATTCGCACTGCTACCGCCCACATGGGTCTCAATTATGCACTGTTGGTTACTATCAACTCCCTCAAAGCCAACGTTCTGCGCTCCCCTGGTGCGGATTCGCACTGCTACCGCCCACATGGGTCTCAATTATGCACTGTTGGTTACTATCAACTCCCCCCAAAGCCAACATTTTGCGCTCTCGCAGGTGCGGATTCGCACTGCTACCGCCCACATGGGTCTCAATTATGCACTGTTGGTTACCATCAACTCCCCTCAAAGCCAACGTTCTGCGCTCCCCCTGGTGCGGATTCGCACTGCTACCGCCCACATGGGTCTCAATTATGCACTGTTGGTTACTATCAACTCCCCTCAAAGCCAACGTTCTGCGCTCCCCCTGGTGCGGATTCGCACTGCTACCGCCCACATGGGTCTCAATTATGCACTGTTGGTTACTATCAACCCCCCAAAGCCAACATTTTGCGCTCTCGCAGGTGCGGATTCGCACTGCTACCGCCCACATGGGTCTCAATTATGCACTGTTGGTTACTATCAACTCCCCACAAAGCCAACATTTTGCCATCTAGCAGGTGCGGATTGGCACTGCTACCGCCCACATGGGTCTCAATTATGCACTGTTGGTTACTATCAACTCCCCAAAGCCAACATTTGCGCTCTCGCTGGTGCGGATTCGCAGTTCTACCGCCCACTTGGGTGTCAGTTATGCACTGTTGGTTACTATCAACTCCCCAAAGCCAACATTTTGCGCTCTCGCAGGTGCGGATTCGCACTGCTACCGCCCACATGGGTCTCAATTATGCACTGTTGGTTACTATCAACTCCCCCAAAGCAAACATTTTGCGCTCTCGCAGGTGCGGATTCGCACTGCTACCGCCAACATGGGTCTCAATTATGCAATGTTGGTTACTATCAACTCCCCAAAGCTAACATTTTGCGCTCTCGCAGGTGCGGATTCGCACTGCTGCCGCCCACATGGGTCTCAATT
>NC_085139.1:166638101-166649925 GCF_024139115.2 Armigeres subalbatus
AGGGCTGCATTCATTCAAAAGTTTTCTCGTCTCTGGATTCCTGAATATTAGTTTCAGAGTGTCTATTATAGGAATATACATAAATGTTTCCTTTACTCTAACTTTTTTTGATAATCCCTTTATGTGTCGAACGTCTTCGCGCGTCTGTAGCATTTTCTCTACAGGGCTCGGCATTGTCACAGCAAGTTTCTTTAGAAATTGTGTTTGTTTGGCTATTGTGGATACTTGCGAAAATAAATCCGGAAGATGAAAACAGTTAAGGAAAGATATAGTCTCTGGTGAACTTAGATCAATTCCATTTTTGCACAGAAAAGTATTTGTAGTACTCTGAAAATATTCTCCCAACATTCTAACCAATGTTTCACATAATTTAATCATTTCTGTCACTCTCGATTGAGGAAGAGATACATCTTTTGAAAGGCGACAAATACCAATTGACACACATTCCTTGATCTGACTCAATATGCAATCATCGGTCTCTGAAACCATTGCGGCCTGTTGGAAGTATTTTTGCGCATCATTTACAATTTCGCACGGAGGTTTCTTAACACTTGGTTCTTTCGAAGACCCATCTGCTGACGTAAGCAACATAGCATCTTCGATATCGTGATCTGAAGTATCGGTGGGAACGAATTTGTCCACAGGGTGCTGAACTACTATGTGGCGCTTTAAGGACTTGAAATGGCTGTACCGTGATTTACATTTGGGAAACATGCAATCATAGAATATGCTGTTGGGAACGAAATGCATGTTCCGGACATGCATTTGGATATGTCTTTGGAATTCTTCGACATAACCCAAAATTTGTTTACGGCAGAAAAAACAGGTTATGGAAGATACATTTTCTAAAAAAACAAGTAAATCCCAACATTAATGCAAAATGAGTACTTACGAAAAGATCGTAGATTCTTACATCCTCCTTCTGTAATTGTTCCAGCACTTTATCCATTTTTCACAGCACCTTACAAAATAACTTCTGAATTTAGCTACAAACGAGAAGCTTCGCGTGTTAGATTTTCACTTGAATTCTGAAAATGGCGGCGTAAAAATGACAGCAACATTACCGAACTTCCGAAATTGATGCTGCGCATACCGAAATCTCGGTTAACGTACTTGCTGATATCGGTGACATTTAGATTTACTGATAAGCTCGGCAAAAAAAATTACCGAATGTTGGTATATTATGTTTAATTGCTGATATTTCGGCATATTTGTTTGGGTAACTTCGGGAAAACTATTTTGATTGCCGAAAATTCAGCAAAATCTCAGATTACCGTTCGAAATCTGTATTTTTTTCTACCGAGCTCGAGAATCGTTTTTAAGTGTGTAGAAAGCAAACATATATGTAGATTAGACCTCTTCATGTTTTCAAACAGTATCAAAATTCAACCGGTCAGCCTAGAATCACAATTTTTATGTTAAATAAGCCTCCTGACAAATTTTCAGCTAATTCGGAAAAAAATCGAGGTGGCTCAACTCGATTTAGTGTTTTTGAGCTATTTTCAATTTAAAAAAAATCTAACAAAAGATATAAATGCCAAAAATCATCGCAACAACCTCTAAACGGAAGCTCATGGTGTGCTCTAGAAGTCTTGTGAACACCACGAATCGTTCCGTTAACGTTTTGACCATGTTAAAGTGATTTTCAAGCTTTAAGTGCATAAAAATACTGTTTTCCTTAAAAGTCGTTGTTCTAAAAAATTTTAGATTTTATTACAATAGATTGCTAATTTACTATATTATTATTCCCCCTTTTCCTCTGGATATTTGAGTAATATAATTGCCAATGTGCGATTTACCGTTAAATTCTTAAAAATCAGAAGCTGAGCATTTGTCATAAATTCACACGTTAGGATTTCTTCAAACAAGTTATTGGAACAAAGAAGCATTGGTTTTCGATGATATCGACTTTCAAATTTGATCCATTGTACCATATGCCTGTATGCTTTTAGCATGCGGAGTGCATCGTAATTACAAGTGAAATCAAACCACTTTTGTTCGAACAACTTGTTTGAAAAAATCCTAGCCTGTAATTTTTTGACAAAAGTTCAGCTTCTGATTTTAAAGAATTTAACGGTAAACCGCACATTGGCAATTTAATTATTCAAATGTCCTGGGGAAAAAGGGGAATAATAATATAACTAATTAGCTATCTATTGTAATAAATTCAATGTTTTTGTAGAACAACTACTTTTAGGAAAAACAGTGTTTTTATGCACTTAAAAGCTCCAAAATCACTCTAAAAGGGTCAAAACGTTACCCAAGTAACAATTTCCAGGCTTGTTGGATTTATTTAATTCTTATAACGGATTTATGACAGCAATGATCATGGCTAGTTGCTCAGTTTTATTGACACTCTTATTACTATCAACAAACCTCTCATGAATCTGCTAAAAAAGCTTCAAACGTCAAATTCCAATTGATTTCATGAGTTGCTCTACGGTTGTGATGAAGAGCGCAATAAGTCATAGCTCGATAAAAGCCAAAAATTTTTGGTCGTAATGTAGACAAATGAATAACCGCAAAAAGAATATTTGCATTGCAAAGAGTTCATAAGGGTGTGAAATAAGAGCAACATGTTTCTGATCGGAATTGATGATGGCCATATTGGAAAAGAAGAAACATTTTCAAATCAGTCAAATTTATCGCTGAAATCCATAATTAGACAATGTTTTCGTCGCGTAGAACACTTTTCCTGGTAAATGATTGGAATTGGAAATATATCAGGGTCAAAATCTACAGATTAAGGCGATATTTGCAATGTTGATATTTTAATTGATTTCATCTTATTGCGCTGTAATACATTATTTTGCCGGCGCGTAGTATAGAATCTTATTATTTACCTAGCTTTCACCATGAAATCGAGAGCGCAACTTATTTCAACGATAGAATATTGCAGAACAAACTTGAATAATTTTTATCATAATTTTTATCATCAGTCCATTTTGTTATTATTTCTCCGTAATTTTGTTTCCCTTTTTATCAAACCAACATTTTTGACAGCTGCCGCAGCCAAATTCCCTTTTTTGCGGGTGGTTTAAAAGGGGTTTTCAAATACGCTTATAAGAGGTTTATAGTGGTCATCTAGAGAGGGCCACATGGCCATATCTTACTCTTATAGTGGTCATCAGATGGTTGTCATATAACAATAAGTTTTATTGTGAGTTTTTATAATTTGATCGTGAAAACCATTCCAAGAGTGGAATAAAACTTGGAATGTTACTTGGGTAGTGGAACGATTCGTGATGTTCACAAAACTTTTAGAGCACACCAAGAGCTTCCGTTTAGAGGTTGTTGAAAAGATATTTTAGTTACTAGATAAAGATTGTCGCTTCGGTTCCCTTTGTTCTGCTGTCCGAAACATGTGTGGTATATACCTGTCAAATCGTATGGATTTTCCTTCTTTGACATTTAGTTCCCCTATCCTCGCCAGCAAAAGATGTTCCGGACAGCGATGACAGCGACAATCTTTATCTAGTAACTAAAATATCTTTTGGTTGTTGCGATGATTTTTGACATTTATATCTTTCGTTAGATTTGTTTCAAAATTGAAAATAGCCCAAAAACATTAAATCGACTTGAACCACCTCGAAATTTTATCCGAATTAGCTGAAAATTTGTCAGGAGGCTTATTTTAGCATGAAAATTATGATTTTGGGCTGACCGATTTGATTTTTGATATTTTTTAAGACATGAAGAGGTCTAATGTAGATTGAAAGAACCGAGAAAACCATTGACATTGGGAAAGATATCGAGATATAGAACATCAAGATGTAGAGACTCGACTGTATTACAATATGGGGAACGACACTTTGTCTATTTTTGTCTCCAAGGGTGTTATTCTACGAATCAAACGCATCGAAATTCGCACCTGAGGATGTCAGACCTGCGTTAAAGTATGCTGGTTGTCGCACGTAATCCTGCTGGTTATTATCCACGGAGAAGGGTCATTCGGCCGAGGAATAATTGGATATCTAAAGTGACATGGGGAATTTTCGAAAAATGTGAGATTTTGAGGATTTTGGTGTTCTGGTTGATGCAAAACTCCCTGTATAGGGACACATCAAATTTCGAAAAAAAAAATCGAAATTTTGTATTTGGTTCCAAATGTCCTGTAGATGCATGAAACTTCGATATTTGATGCCGTTGTGGAATAATTGGATGTCCAAAGTGACATAGGGAATTTTTGAAAAATTCATTTGGCCGAAATGGTCGTTTGACCGAAAGGGTCATTTGGCCGAAATGGTCATTTAACCGAAAGGGTCGTTTAGACGAAAGGGTCGTTTGGCCGAAATGAACGTTTGGTCGAAATGGTCGTTTGGCCGAAAGGGTCATTAGGTCGAGCAGGTCATTTGGCCGAAAGGGTCGTTTGGCCGAAAGAGACGTTTAGCCGAAAGAGACGTTTGGCCGAAAGGGTCATTTGACCGAACGGGTCATTAGGTCGAAATTGTAATTTGGCCGAAAGGGTCATTTGGCCGAAAAAGTCATTAGGCCGAAAGGATTATTTGGCCGAATAGGACATTTAGCCGAAAAGGTGATTTGGCCGAATAGTTCATTTGAAAAGTGAGAAATTATGAATGAGAAGAGAGACGTCTCACTTCTAACTTCCCATTTTTCTCTTCTCACTGTAAAAATTAAGAAGCGCGAAATGAGTAGTGAGACGTCTCACTACCCACTTCGCACTACTCACTTTCTACAGTGAGAAGTGAGAAACGAGGAAAGAGAAGTGAGACGTCTCACGTCTTTTTTCTCCCACTTCTCATTTCTCACTTCTAGCTGTAAAAAGTGAGTAATGGGACGTTTCACTCCCCACTTCGCACTTCTCATTTTTCACAGTGAGAAGTGAGAAATGAGGAAAGAAGAGCGAGACGTCTCACTTCTCACTCCTCATTTCTTACTGTCAAAAGTGAGAAGCGCGAAGTAAGTAGTGAGACGTCTCCTATTCGGCCAAATGACCTTTTCAGCCAAACAACCCTTTCGGCCATATGACCCATTCAGCCAAATGACCCTTTCGGCCTAATGATCCTTTCGGCCAAATTACCCTTTCGGCAAAATGACACTTTCGGCCTAATGACCCTTTCGGACAAATGACTCTTTCGGTCAAATGACCCATTCGGCCAAACGACTCTTTCGGACCCTTTCGGCCAAATGATTGTTTCGGCCAAATGACGCCTTCGGCCAAATAATCCCTTCGGCTTAATGCTCCTTACGGCCAAGTGACCCTTTCGGCCAAACGACCCATTCGGCCAAATGATTTTCGGCCTAATGGTCTGTTCGGCCAAATGGTATAGTCGGCCAAACAACTTTTGGCCATATGGTTTCGGCCGAATGGGTTTCGGCCAAATGACCCTCTCCCCAGATGCTTATTCGATCTATTTTATATGAGGGTATTCAAAAATGACGTCAAAGGTTTGTAAAAGGAAGGGGTCCATGATTTTATGACAGTATATGTACTAGGTATACGAAAAAGCGAGACTGAGGGGGGAGGGGGGAGGAAAATCCCAAAAGGTAGTCGACGTCATATTCGAATCGCCCCTATTTAGTTCTTTGTACTGTCATAGTTCAATTACCATCATTGCTTGGTTAGATATTTTCCCGATTAAAAACTTTTCTGCCATTTCGCGATCCCAAATTCCTTGTTTCTTCGTTTGCTTGTGCCTAATGTTGTGAAAGGTCATCTGCATGTCATTTGACTAATTTATCTAAAACTTGTTTTAGAAGCCTAAGTAACTTAATATCTTCCAATAAACTCACACTTGAGTGGTCCTATATTTTTAACCAAAGATGCATATCTATAAATATAACATCCGAGGCTTGAATGTTTTTTTTTCCAAATGTCACTTGTAATTCGACATAATGTCATTTGAATGACGTTTTGTCTCCCACGCCTTAGTCTACATATTAACAGCAATGTCCTGTTAGACGCTATAGCGCTATATATTCGTTACACCCCCCTCCCCACAGAGTCAAAATTTTTGAAATTTTTTTTCGAAAAAAAATATGTTCAGAAACCCCCCCCCCCACCCAGACCAATTTTCTGGCTACGCCACTGGCTCAGCATAATAAGTTTGTTACACCTGATAATTTGATACCGCGCATCTGGGAAAAATAGGAAATTAGACAAATAGATGCCAATGACATTTTACAACACTGCTCGTGCCTAAGCACATTGCGGAAATTGAAACTCCATGGGAAATCACGGTTGGTTGGAAATCCGACGATCCACTGCTCACGATAGATGGTTGGTCAATAGACGATGCACACCCTCCGACTGGATGTTTGTATGTTCATGGGGAGCAGGATCGCGTAATTCCTATATTCCCCTCTGTTCCAATGAGAACTATGCAGTGATGATAGCTACATTCAACCCTCCATGGTTATATTGACCAATTTGTTAAACCTTAGACCTTATTTCTAACTGCCTCTGCATCTATTTATCACAGAGTTCTTCAAACTGTGATGGGTAGGACATAATGACCTGTCTGGAGAATCAGGTAACAAAAATCGAGTTCTTAAGGATGGTGGTCCTTTGGCTTTCTAAATAAATAACAAATTTAAAGTTATTGTTCTTCAAGATTATCATTTACCAATTTGTGAACTTTTTAAGGCAGCCATGTTCAGACATCACCTGTGATAGGTGGAAGTTGACCTGACCATTATTATTATTTATACAGACTAAGGCCGAAGTGGCCTTTGCAGTACGTATGAGTCTTATCCATTCGGCTCGGTCCATGTCAACACGTTGCCAACCACGCAGTCTACGGAGGGTCCGCAAGTCATCTTTCACCTGATCGATCCACCTTGCCTGCTGCCATTTTTACCGGGTTTCTGTCCGACACTATCCGCTACGTGCCCGGCACTACGCAGTCGTCCGATTTTCGCGGTGTGAACGATGGATGGATCCGACTTTCTCTGCTTATATCATTTTTGGGAGTCACCAGTAAGCCCAAGTACACGAATTCTTTGACCACCTCGATTTCGTCACTAATCGTGGTGGGTGACTCACGTTGTCTTCTCTTGAACCTCTTATGACATCCGGATATGATTCTGGGGACATTGGCCACCTTGGGGCCAGTACCGAGGCCCTTTGGGAAGCTTCCGGAAGCATCAAAATCGGTCATTTTCGAAATGTCACAAACTATGGCAATGGGGGTATGAAACTTCAGCATTTTGCAGGACAAGTGGAGTTATGACATCCGGATATGTTTCTAGGGGTACTGGCCATCCTGAGTTCAGTTCCGAGGCTCTAAGAGGCGCTTCAGGAAGCATCGAAATCGGCCATTTTCAAAACATCACACTGTGGTCAGATTGATACCTATTTCGGACTCTCTTAGTGTGGCCAATATCACCAGATATATATATTTGAATGCCATACTTGTCTTGCAGAATGCTGATGATTGATACCCATACTGCTATAGTTTGTAGTATTTTGAAAATGTTCAATTTGGATGCCCCCGGAATCTTCAGAAGGGCCACGGAAAAGCCTTCATGTTAGCCAATATCCTTAGAATCATATCCGGATGACATTGTCTTCCAAAAGTGTCGCGAAAAGTTATATGTCAACACGACCGGATTTTAATGTTGCCAAAATAGGGATGTTGCCAAAAACGGGAAAAAAATTTCATACAAAATTTCATTTTTTTTCTGTTTGCTTGATTGAAGCTAAATACTTAGAAAATGTACTACAGAGTATGTGGAGTGTGTTTAAATGATGCACGTGTATCATAATTGACATTTTTGCGATATTATTCATATCTCGGAGATTGTAGTTCAAACAAAATTTAAACAAACTCAAGATTGGTAATCAAACGATAATGTAACTAATTAGCCAATTTCATAATACAAATTGAATAATAAATAATATTAATTAAATTAACAATAGCGTCGGCCACGTCCTTACAAAAATTTTTGGTGATTAAAAAACGTTTCTATTGTAGGCAAACGTTCTTGTGGTCGGTGTGATTAGGAGTAAAGTTCTGTTCATAATTTTTGCTGAAATTATGTAAAAAATGAGCGCAAGGCATAAGACATTCCATTGTTTTAGAAAATGGTAACGGAAATTTGCATTCTGCACATTAGTCAAGCGTATTCAATGTAGTGTGAGTATGGGTTAACTACACTCGACTACAGTTCTCCATGCACTACTTTAATTTTCATAACTTTGAAAAGATGGAAGAATCCTACATCAGACTGAGATGGGTAGCAAAGCAGATCGGACTAGTCATTAACACGTTGAAGACGAAGTAGGCTCAAAAGAAGACAACGGACATTCCCCACGAGCTTGTATCAATGGCGACAAAATCAAGGTTTTTGAAGAATTCGTGTACTTGGGCTCATTTGACCTCCGATAACGCTACCAGCAGACAAATTCGGAGACGTAACGTGGCAGGAAAGCGTACGTACTTTGGACTCAAAAAACACTTCGATCGAAAATGGTTCTCTACAACGATCCGACAGGCACAAGAAGGCGAGATGTGCAGCGATCAAGGTGGATCGATCAGGTGAAAGACGATTTACGGACCCCCCGGCCTTAGGCTGAATAAATAATAATAAAACCACATGTGCCGCATCACCAGCGATCTCATGGGAACTTCACAGGAGGTACACCACTTCTGATACTTTAACAAACAGAACACTCGAGAGCAGGCATTGAAAGTGTGAGTAAGCATTGATCTACTGCAATCGTGGCATCTATAGCCAATGAGTGAACTGCCTCGCTCAGATGAATGCCAAATAACGAGTAGGGGCGATCGTTGCTGTGATAAACAATGACCAACACCGTCTAACAAGCCAACCCGTGGTGAGGTATCCATGTAAGCTACGATTTTTGCATTCGTACCCTGCTTGCTCTAGTACAATGAACCCAAACAATTCATCCACATCATGCTTATTCACTCTTCTTTCAAGGTGATAAGATAGCCGAGAGAAAGTATCAACGCCTCCCATTCAGTATGCTAGAGTTCCAGACTCTAAGAGGTCTTCATTTTTAGAATGCTTGAATGGCTTCTTCTAATAGCGCACCGTAAGGACGCTCATTGCTGTGTTACCAAGCTTCACTCAATAGGCTTCCATTGGTGTGCGTTGAAGAACATTAAACGGTGAATCATCGAACGTCCAATTTCAAAGATCTAAGGAAGCTCATAACTTGTCCCGCGGCAGAGCATCAAATTGGCTTAGATTAACCCGATTTTTTCTCACGATCTGATTTTTTTCAATGCCTTCTCGAGAGCCTTACGGTTACATGTTACCAAACTCCTACCATTACTCTTGAACTGTTGGCTAACATACTGGAATCAAAAGGCTCGTTATGCAATTGATACATCAGGAAACTGTAAAAGCCAACAGTGTTGTGATATTAATCGCTAGACAAATTTGCGTTAATTTTAAGCAATAAGACTCTTTAAAATAAATTGTTGCTTATTATCTTATTACCCAAATCACTCATGCAGTATCGGTTGCATTGTGATGCAAACAGCTGGCTTCGCTTAAAAGGTGTACTATTTACAACGGTGTAAGTCAGCGATGACAAAATCAGTGAGAATGCCAAAATATACGACATTCTACGGTGGGCTGGTTATATTAGAGTAGGGACATGAAAAACGTGAATAAAAAGCAGCAGAAAAGTTTCAATATAAATTGTTTGCAATGAGCGGTGATACGAGTGGTGATTCATTATTTCACTAAAAGTGCCCACTATTCGTACAGAGCCCAGAATACGCATATAAACCCTAATGATATTCTTTTTGGTTTTGTTTATCCTATTACATATTAATAAAAAAGTTTTAGCCCCAAAAAGTAATAAAAAAAATATTTTCGAGGTTGTTGCCAAAATCGGGAAGAAAATGTTGCTAAAAACGGGTGTTGCCAAAATCGGGGGTAGACAAAAACGGGTGTTGCCAAAATCGGGATGGGACTGTAGATCAATTTGCTGAATAGGTCATTTGACTAACAATGTCATTTGACATCTCACTTCTCACTTCTCGATCGTCATTTCTGATTAGTGAGAAAAGTGGCGTCTCTCTTTTTACTTCGCTCTTCCAACTTTTCACAGTGCGAAGTTAAAAGTGAGAAATTAGGAGAGAGATGTGAGACGTCTCACTTATCACCTCTCACTCTCAATTTCTCAGTTCTCATTTTTCATTGGAAAAAATGAGAATTTAAACATCTCACTACTCCCTTCGCACTTCTTACTTCGCACTTCTCACTTCGTACTTTTCACTTTGTACAGTGAAAAAATGAGAAGTGTGAAGTGAGACGCCTGTTTTATCGCCCTATCAAAATCTCACTTTTCACAGTGTATAGTGAGAAGTGCGAAGTAAGTAGTTAGACATCTCACTTTTAAATTCACTATACTTATTTCTTACTTCTCACTGTAGAAATTGCGAAGTGTGAAGTGAGTATTGAAACATCTCAATAATTATTTTTCACAGTGATAAGTTAAATGAAAGAAAAGAGGAATTAGAAGTGGGAGGTGAGCCATCTCACTTATCACTTCTCCCTCTTCATTTTCCTCTTATCACTTCTCACTGTGAACAGTGAGAAGAGCGAAGTAGGAAAGGAGACGCCTATCTTCTTATTCATCATTTCTAAATTCTAATTTCCCACTATTCGCAGTGAGAAGTGAGAAATGATGATCGAGAAGTGAGAAGCGAGGCGTCAAATGACCTCTTAGGCTGAATGACTTGTTCGGCCAAGTGTCCTATTCATCCAAATGACCTATTTGGAAAAAAGACCTTTTCGGCAAAACGACCTTTTCGGAGATGGCTTTTCAGTCTTGACAAAATCAAAACACTGTTATTTAATCTTGTCCAACATTTCGGTCTGTTTGGGACCTTCCTCAGGGACTCTAAAAGCACAGACAAACAGACGTAACACTGATGAATTTCCCATCGTCCATGCTCTGAACGTTCGTTTTAAATTACTCTGATTACTCGTTTCACACCTAGAGGCGCGCGCATCGTTTTTCTTTAGATTTGACATTTCACACTAGCGCCGTCTGTTGACATTGTCGTACTAAACAACATTTCGTGCAACATGCACGCGAGATGGTGATAAAGTAACTGGGCGATGCATTATTCGGGAAATTGTTCTAGCTGTTACGTCTGTTTGTCTGTGCTAAAAGTATTTATTTGAACTTTGTAATTATTTCTAATTAAGCATTTTTTTATTTATTTATTTTTACCAATTCTTACAGGTTTATCCTCAACTGTGGTTCTGCTGAACCGTTGATTGTCATGAGGTCAAGATTTCTGTTTTATAATAACATTTTCGATTAATATTCATTTTACCCAGACAGTACAGAGAGCTAACCGCGGTGGAGGTTGGTACTCGAATTATGATGGCTTTTCCGCAAACGTGACCTTTAAGTGGTCTTGTTGTGTAGGGGTTATCACGTGGCGTACGCCTATCTAGAGAGTAGGAGGTTGAGGGTTCGAGTCCCTCCAAGACAAGTGGATTTTTTTTTCGCAAATTTCATATCAATTTGTCCATTTCGAAACATATGCTGTGCATATGCACAGCCAAGATATTTAACAAAAAATGGTTTTCGTACGGCCGAGTTGCCGAATAATATGCAATTAATCGTAATTGAGTGTTTGAACTAAAAAACCGAAAAACCAGTGCCGCGCGCGTCGGCTTAGAACTTCATTTGTGCGTGAGCAATACATCGTAAAAAAGAAGTTCACTTCACCTCTTCCTTTTCATTTTCCTTCTTTCTTTATCATTCTTCCTTTTGTCTTCTCTTTCTTCATTATTCCTCTCCCTTTTTCTTTTTTCTTTCGTCGCTCATCCTTATGGCTGTTTCTTTCTTCTGTTCTTCATCTTG